>NW_017670866.1:281754-282341 GCF_001879085.1 Nicotiana attenuata
TACCTCCTCCGAAAGAGGCACCCAAAAACCCTCTCTCTGGTCATCCAATATGCGTAGTGAATAGTTGAGGGCCATCCCAGAAACCTCCTAATACTATACCGATCTGTCGGGATCATCCAAGTAGCATGCCGAGCTAGCGGCGAAAATCTCATTTCGTACTGGGTCACAGACATGTCCCCCTGAACCAACCACTCAAACTGACGACGCAGCTCCTCTTTGCGAGACTGCGGTACGTACTTCTCCAGAAAGAGAGTGGAGAACTACTGCCATGTGAGGGGCGCTGCACCAACAGGCCTACGCCTCTCAAAATCCTCCCACCAGGTAAATGTAGACCCTGAGAACTGGAAAGTAGTAAAAGCCACTCCACTCGACTCCAAAATCCCTGCGGTGCGAAGCATACGCTAATACTTGTCAAGAAATCCCTGGGCATCCTCGCCCTCAGCACCACTGAACGTCGGAGGCTGGAGCCTACCGAACCTCTCTAGACGACGCTGCTCATCGTCTGGCATAGCTGGAACCACATAATCTGGAGCTGGTGCAACTGGGGCAACTAGTGCAACCAGCTGAGCTGGGCTGCTCCCGGTGGT
>NW_017670866.1:282366-363402 GCF_001879085.1 Nicotiana attenuata
TTGTCTACTTTGGGATACGGTATAGATTCCCGGGAGATCCCCCTGCACATTTACTTTGGACTAGCGGGTTTGGTTCCCCGGGAGATCCCCTCTGCACATTTATTTGGGACTACGGGATAGATTTGTCACGACCCAACCCCCGGTCGTGATGGCGCCCAACACACTGCTAGCAAGCCCGACCTGCTTTCAAACAAATATTCCCGACGTCAAACAGATCAATTAGTTGCCAAGCACAGACAAAAAATTACTAAACTTTTTTATCCAAGAATCACATGTAAATAACAGTCGAAATGAACTGAAAGTTTAATAAAATTACTGCAACATAATACCCAATTAGGACCCGGGTGTCACGAAAAAGGGAGCCCCTCTTTTTTAATACAGAATATCCCCTAATACAAAGTTTGGTCTAAGAGAGTCGGAAATAAAGAGTAGAGATAGAAGGAGAGATCAAGGCTCGAACGCCATGCAGCTACCATCAATGCTCTCTGATACTGCTGGTCGCTAGATCGTCCTCAATCAGCCTGTATGCACCTGGATCTGCACGCAGGTGCAGGGTTAAGTAATGTGAGTAACTCCGACCCAATGAGTAAAAACATTAACTAATGACTGAAGATAAGAATTCATGAAATAATAAGAGGTAAACTATAACTGACAAGCCCGACATTTAACAGGCAACAACATGTCAATGCAGTAACAGTACAGAAGAATCCATGACAGGTAAACAGATAAGTAATTATGCGTGAATCAATCAAACACATATGAACGGTACTATTCACAGTACCTGCTGCGTGGGTGCAGCCCGATCCGGTTTTAACGTCGACGGCGTTCACTGGGAGGTGTTACAGACTCTACGCAGGGGCTTCCTACAGCCCAAGCTCAATAAATCAAGCCATCTCGTGGGCACCAATATCCATTAATACCGCTGTGCGCGCAGCCCGATCCATGTTCAGTCCAGAAATTCACACAAGGCCACACGGCAATGTCAAATAATGTTCTCCACTTCAAGGATGTCAATAAAATATTATTGTTGTTTTCAAGATCTTAGAAAATGACTGAGTATTTCAAAACAGTATTTGTACTAGGACTGAAATCCATTATATGTCATAATTCACATGTCGAAAAAAATAGTGATAGTAATCCCTGAAGGATTCAAAATAATCGGCACAAGCCCAAATGTATCAATGAAATTCAAGTAGGATGATTAAATTTAAACAAGTCAATAGTTGAAATTTACAGTATGATACACTCGGACGGACTAAGTCAACAATCCCCAATCACAAACGTCCCTGCAATCATCATAGAGCGCGTGTTTTTTTTTCTTCGCCTCTATATAGCGTTTACGATGCGATATTACGGGTTTCAAACCCTCAATGTCATCAATTAACATCTAGAATTACTCACTCAAGCCGGCCCAAAGTCTAGCTCGCTACGCCTTTTCCCTCTCGAATCGACCTCCCATTCGCTGCGGCGTCGAATCTGCATCAAAAACAAGGATAATATACAATAGGCTAAGGAAACACAACCCATCGAAAAGACTGAAAACATCGAAAATCACAGATTGGCAAAGCCCGAGCCCCCGGGCCCACTCTCACTTCTCGAAAAATTACAAAATTCACATCACCGGATTTCCTGTCAGCTCCACGAGGTCCATACATATCAAATTTACCAATCGGAGTTCAAATGCCCCTCCAATCCAAAATATTCCAAATCAATGATTTTATTTTCAAAAAGTCTAAGCCCTAGTTCTTCCAATTTTACTCAAATTTCCATAGATTTAAAGGTTGATTCTTCAATAAAATATGATGCTTCTGGCCATTAGGACTCAGCTTCCAATACAATTCCGTCGAAACCCTCTTTCAATTTCTACTTCCAAAAACTCTCTAAGCGTCTCAACAATGGAGGAAAATGGACCAAACTTCGCAGAGTTGAAATGAGATATAAAAAACCCTTCTGCCCAGGTAAATTTTACTCTATGCGACCGCGGATCAACACCCCGGTTCGCGCATAGAACAGAAAATCATTGACCAAACATAACCCTTCACGAACTCGGTGGACCAACCCTATGCGAACGCGAACCTTCAGGAGCCTCAACACTACGCGAACGCGTCCCCAGCACGCGGACAGCCCCACCCCCGGATGAAACAAATATTCAGGGCCAATTTCCTTCTAACCTTGAGTCGCTCGAAGCCACCAATCGCGATCGCGAGCTTCCACTCCCAGAACTACGCGACAGTGACCATTGAAGAATCGCGAACGTGAAGAGCCAAATTTCAGGCACCCAAATCTCCCTCGTACGCGTACGCGACTCACCCATGCGAAGCGGCGAAAGAGAAATTTTTATCTGCAACGACCAACTGCTGAAACCTGCAATCATTTGAGTTCCAAAAATGGTCAACGGTTGGAACCCTTTTGAAACCCCCCGAGCCCTGTTGACCTCAACCAAAAGCACCAACCCATCCTACCTAAAAATTTATTCAAAACTTGCTCCAATTCATAAAAACAACATCAAAGCAATGCTAAACCAATTAAATCACAATCGGATTTCAAGCCTAAGGTTTCTTCAAACTTCCGAAATACGCATTTGATACCAAAAACAAACGCCAAAAACAACCTCTGATGATCTGAAATATTTTGCACCACATCCAAAATCAACTAACGAACTACTGCCAAACTCTCGGAATTCCATTCGACCCCCGGCATAAAAATATCACCTACCAACCGAATTCGCCAAAATGCTAACTTCAGCCAATTCCAGGCCTAATCTAAACCGGACCTCCAAAATCATTCCCGATTCAGCAACTCCTAAGTCACAAATCAACCCCCGAACTAACCGAATCACCCGGAAATCCAATCTGAGCCCTCTAACCTCAATAGTAACATCCCAGTTTGACTTTTTTCCAATACAAGCCTTCCTTAAAAGACTAAGTGGTCCTCATTTGTGTACCAAAACACAAACCAAATTTCAACTCTTACTCACCAAATTGCCATAATGAAACATGAAGAAGCAATAAAACGGGAAAAAACGGGGCGTTGGTAACACATGTAGTCGACGGTCGGGGTCGTCACATTCCTCCCCAACTTAAACAAGACGTCGTCCTCCTAGAGCGGTCATGGAAACATACTGAAGTCTCAAACAGGTGAGAGATATGTGTAACCGCAATCTCTTCTGCACGGTCTCCCAGTAGCCTCCCCACGGGCCGACCTCTCACTGCACCTTTCACCGAAGCTATAATCCTTTGATCCAACTTCCGATACTACGACCCAAAATAGCTCACTGGCTCCACATCATGAGCTCAAAGTCATCATATCCACTGAACCGTGTGCTGAAGTCTAACACATGAGACGGGTTCCCAAACATACTTCCGGAGCATGGAAACATGGAATACCCTGAATGAACCCCCGACAAGCTGCGGGGCAAAGCAAGCATATAGGCCACCTCCCCAATCCTCCTTAATTATTCTCAAAGGCCCAATGAACCGCGGACTCAACTTCCCTTTCTTACCAAACCTCACACGCCCTTTCATGGGCGAAACCTTCAACAAAGACCTTCCTTCTGCCCACCAATATAGGATACATCTCGAACACTTCTCCGGTTCACATATACTCTTCTGGACGACGATTGAGCTGTACGATAGTCTCTCCTTGGATCACTTTCACTTCTTACTCTAAGGATCCTGGACCAACTCCT
The DNA here is from genome assembly GCF_001879085.1 of Nicotiana attenuata. NCBI lineage: Eukaryota > Viridiplantae > Streptophyta > Magnoliopsida > Solanales > Solanaceae > Nicotiana > Nicotiana attenuata. The sequence continues at coordinate 286,055 of NW_017670866.1, forward strand.
GTCCCCAATGATCAACCTCGCCGGAGGCTTCAAACCAAACAACCGGAGATTAACACGTTCCCAATATAAGGCCTCATACGTGCCATCTGAATACTGGATTGATAGTTGTTGTTGTAAGCAAACTCTGCAATGGCAAGAACTCAGCCCCAAGAACCTCCAATCAATAACAGCACCCAACAAATCCCTCCAATATCTGAATAGTACGCTCGTAAGCCCGTTTTCCCGTCCGTCTGAGGATAAATTGTTGTGCTCAGCTCCACCTGTTGTACCCAACTCTCGCTGAAAAGTCCTCCAAAACTGGGAAATAAACTGAGTACCCATATCTGAGATATAGAAACTGGGACCCATGCAACCGAACAATCCTCCCCTTGATGAAAATCCCTTGCCAGCCCGCTCCGAAGATAGTAGTACACACCGGATATGAAAGTGCGGCGGACTTGCGTCAGCCGATCCACATCACCCAAAAACGCAATCAAACTTCCCTCGAGGTACGAGGGAGACCACTCACAAAAATCCATAGTTAATCCTCTCCCACTTCGCACTCTGGAATATCCATTCCGCTAGAAGTAACCACCGGGCAATCTGATGCTCTCATACTTTAACCTGCTGACAGTTGAAGAACCGAGCTACATAATCCACAATATCTTTTCTTCATTCTCCACGCTCCACAGTAGTGCTATTCTTCAAAATTCTGATACATCTTCGCAGCATCCCGGAATGGAATGGAAACCGCAAGTTGTTGGGCCTCTCGTAATATCAACTCCCGAAAAGCCCATCACACAATTGCGGCATTGCAAATCGGCCCTGCATCCTCAAACCACGCCATCATCAACCAATTAGTCAATACCTCTGGCATCACCAATGCTGCACCTTGTCCTTAAGGACAAGCAAATTGTGGTCATCATGATTGGCGCTTCCCTTAATGCGGTCATTACAAGGAAGACCGAGAAACGACACAGCAAAAGCCAACACACGTCTAAGGCTCCGAAATGTCTAACCTCAGCATTCCGATGGCCAAGCGGAGGACACAACTGCAAAGGGCCTCTCCCCAACTGGAATGTAATGCCAAACTACCCATACTCGCTCGCCTTCCAGCTCAAAGCATCGGCCACTACATTGGCCTTCCCCGGAATGATACAGAATGTAAAATATCATAGTCCTTGAGTAACTTTCAAGCCACCTCGCAGCCTCAAATTAATATCCTTTGCTTGAGACAAATGCTGAAAGAACTGCATGATGAACAGTGGAATACCTCACAAGATACGCCATATAAATAGTTGCCTCCAAATCTTCAAAGCATGAAACTATAGCAAGCCAAACTCAAAATCATGTACAGTGGTAGTTTTCTCATGGGGCTTCAACTGACGAAGAAAGCATATGCAATAAATCTTACCCTCTTGCATCAACACACATACGATCCCAACTCCGAAGCATCACAATATATTACAGTATAAGAACCTGAAGCTGATGGCAATACCAATATCTGGAGCTTGGTCAAAGCTGTCTTGACTTTGAAAAGCTCTCCTCGCACTCCGTTCCGACCATAACAAATGGGTATGCACCCTTCTGCGTCAACTTGGGTCAAAGGCGAAGCCAAAATAGATGAAAATACCCTGAAACGAACCGGCGATTAAATAACCCGCCAAACCGAGAAACTTCGCAATCTCTCTGTGGCTAAGACGTCTAGGCCACTCTGAACCGCCTCTAATCTTCTAGGATCTACCTGCAATATCATCGCTCGACACCACAAGTCCCCAGGAAAGCCACTGACCAAGCCAAAACTCACACTTTGGAGAGAACTTTGCCATAAGCTTTCCTCCCTCAAATCTATGTAATACCACTGTTCTCAAATGCTGTGCGTATCTCTCTGGCATTACGGTGAGTAACACAGGAATGTCATCAATAAACAATCACAAATGAATTCCAGGATACGGCCGAAATGCACTGTTCAAAGTGAATGAACGCGGTAGGGATTAGTTCTGCCCGAAGGACATAACCAGAATAATCATAGTGCCCAATCTAGTCCTGAAAGCAGTTTTTCATAATATCTGAAATCCCTAATCTCAGTTGGTGATAGCCTGAACGGGAGGTCAATCTTGGAGAATACCTTCTGCCCCCTGGAAGTTGTTTCAAACAAATCTCAATACGGAGGGCAGGGATACTAGTTCTTCACTGTCACACTTGTTCCAATGCCTATAGTCAATGCCATCCTTATTTGCATCCTTCTTTTCACAAATAAGACCGTGCACCCACGTGACACACTCGGGACGATGAACCCCTTAAATCTAGGAGGTTCCCGAAGCCTAATCCTTTAGTCTTTCAAACTCCGCTGGTTGCCATGCGATACGGAGGAAATAGAAAATGAGCTAGGTCCCGGGCACCAGATCAATACCAAATGCAATTGTCCTTGTCCGGTGCATTGCCGGCAGGTCCCCGGCGAACTTATTCAAGGGAAGTCCTTCACAAAGGGGAACAGAATTGTAAGCTTAGGAGTCTCAGCTCCAAACATCTCTCACAAAAGCCCAAATACGATACGACAACCTTTCTCCAACCCATCCGCCTGGGCCTTTAGGAAAGAAATTCACCCTGCTAGGAACATAGTCAGTCATACCAACGCACTCAATCCTCGAACACCCGCGGTATAGCACAATGTGACCGTCTTAGCATGACAATCCACGAATAGCATGGCATGGAGCTAACCAGTCCATGCCTCAGAAGTAACATCAAAACTACCATGCTCCACAATAAACAAAATGAAACTCGGGTCTTCTCAGCCCCCAATAGTCACCAACAAGACCGATACACATGGTCTACAACAATACATCACCCACTGTGGGTAGATACGTGCACAGTAAAGCCAAGACACCTTTCGGGTCGATACCCCAATGATGGGCAAAATATGAAAGACACATAAGAATAAGGTAGAACCGGGATCAAAAAGACAAAGACATCCTTGTGGCAGACTGAGATAATACCTGTGATAACAGCATCTCTGACCAATGGCGTCCCTCCTATCTGGAGAGCCATAGAATCGAGCCTGGCCACCGCAAGGATCGGTCTCCACGCTAGGGGACCCCTCAAGATACCTAGCCCCACCCACCTCTACCTTATGGAGGTTGCTGGAGCTAGATGGAGTGTAGAAGAGAGGGTTGATTCCCTCTGCTAAGAGACCGTATACCACGAAGCCGCAGGACACTGCCTCCTTATATGGCCAAACTCACCGCACTCGTTAGGCAACTGCCTTGGTATTTCTGGAGAAGGGGACCTGACGGGACCCCTCGCTTGCCAGAAGACCCTGGGCATGAAGAGGCAGGAGAAAGAGCCTCGTGTCTGGGAGGGCACTAAGTGAAGGCTGGCCCTGTGCGAATCCCTGATTGATCAGCCCTGAAGAAGCCCCACTATACTCTGGGCGAGCCCTGACTGAGGAGGCCTGAAGAAGAACGACCTCGTACACGCTGGAAACTGGCCCGACGAGCACCATATGAAACTGGCCTGACCTCGAGGCCTCTTGGCCTCCTCCTCTTCTCACGAAACCCTTATGGCAAACCGTCTCAATATCATGAGCAATTGTCAAACTACCTCCTCAGAAAGAGGCACCACAAACCCTCTCTACTGGTTCAATCAAATGCGTAGTGACAATAGTTTTGAGGGCCACCACGAACCTCTAATACTATACGATCTGTCGGATCATCCAAGTAGCAATGCCCGAGCTAGCGGCGAAAATCTCATTTCGTACTGGGTCACAGACATGTCCCCTGAACCAACCACTCAAACTGTACGACGCAGCTCCTCTTTTTGCGACGACTGCGGTACGACTACTTCTCCAGAAAGAGAGTGGAGAACTACTACTGCCATGTAGGGGCGCTACCAACAGGCCTACGCCTCTCAAATCTTCTCCACCAGGTAATTGTAGACCCTGAGAACTGGAAATAAGTAAAAAGCCACTCCACTCCGACTCCAAAATCCCTGCGGTGGCGAAGCATACGCTAAACTTTTCAAGATCCAAATCCCTGGGCATACTCGCCCTCAGCACCACTTGAACGTCGCGAGGCTGGAGCCCTACCGAAACCTCTTAAGACGACGCTGCTTCATTCGTCTGGCATAGCTGGAACACATAATCTGGAGCTGGTGCAACTTGGGGCAACTAGTGCACCAGCTGAGCTGGGCTGCCCGGTTCTGCATCCCCGAAACCAACCTGCTCAGCTGTGTGCGAGCAGCGGGGGTCTGATGGCCCTCCATCCGGTCGTGTGAAGTAGCTCTGCAGTAGTGGCTTGAGAGTGGCCTGAGCCAGGCCAGTGCCAAAACGGATATATCTAGAGCAAAGGCCTCCTGAGAACCCGAATCACAATGGGCACTGTTGGTGCCTGCAATGGTGCTGCTGAGCATCTACAGCTGGAGGCTGGTCCCTAAATTGGGGCAGCTGGTGGTCAAACAGGTGCTCCCTCGCTGGTCTGCTTCGACCGACCACGACGCGTCCATGGCCTCTAGTGGGGTGGTACTGGTGGTCGTCCTTCACGTCGGTTAAGCACGCAGTTCTCGCCATCTGCGAGAGAATAGAATACAGAAGGTTAGTTCTTGGTATCAACAAAGTCGCACGATTAAGAATTTCAAGAATATGAAGTTTTTTCCTAAATGTTCTGCAGCCTCTCGAGGATAGAATAATAGACGTCTCCGTACCGATTCCGCGAGACTCTACTAAACCGGCTCATGATTCGCGATACCAAGTAAACCTAGCTCTGATACCAACTTGTACGACCAACCCGAGTCGTCGATGAGCGCCCAACACACTCATGCAAGCCCGACCATTCAACAAATTATCCGACTTAACAGATCATTAGTTGCAAGCACAGACCCAAAAATTACTAAACTGTTTTATCAAAATCCTGAGAAATAACAGTGATATGAACATAAAGTTTAACAAATACTGCAACATTTAATACCCAACTAGGGACCCGGTGTTCAACGAAACAGGAGCTCTATACAGGAATATCCCCTAATACAATCTGTCTAAGAGAGTTGCGGAAATTAAAGAGTAGAGATAGGAAGGCAGAGATCAATTGGCTCGCGAACGCCATGCAGCTACCTCAACTGCTCTCCCGATACTGCTGTCCTGCTAGATGGTCCTCACTCAGCCTGTGATGCACCTGGATCTGCACGCAAGGTGCAGGGAGTAATGTGAGTACTCCGACCCAGTGAGTAATAAACATAACTAATGGCTGAAGATAAGAAATCACGAAAATAATGCAAGGTAAACTATAACTGGCAGCCCAGACATTTAACAGTGAAACAACAAGTCGATGCTATAATAGTACAGAAAGAACCATGACAGGTAAACAGACAAGTAATGATGCATGAATGCAATGCAACACAAAGAGCGGTACATTCCAGTACCCGCTGCGGCATGCAGCCCGATCCGTTTAACGTCGACGGCGCTCACTGGGGGTGTGTACTGACTCCGGAGGGGATCCTACAGCCCAAGCGCAAATAATCAAGCCATCTCGTGGATCCAATATCCATATAATACCGCTACGGCACGCAGCCCGATCCATGTTTCAATACCAGAAATTCACACAAGACCACACGGGCAATGTCAAATAATAGTTCTCAGCTCAGGATGTCAATAAAATATTATTGTTGTTTTCAGATCGTAGAAAATGACTGAGTATTTCAAAACAGTATTTGTACTTAGGACTGAAATCCATTAATATGTCAAATAATGTGAAAAACAGTGATAGTAATCCCTGAAGGATTCAAATAATCGGCAAAAAGCCCAAATGTATCAATGAAATTCAAATAGGATGATTATCAAACAAGTCTTAGTCGAAAATACAGTATGAATACCACTCGGGACGGACTAAGTCACAATCCCCAATCACAAACGACCCCGCACTCATCATAGAGCGTGTGTCTCGCCTTAATATAGCGTTACGATGTGATATTCCGGGGTTTCAAACCCTCAGGTCATCATTTACATCTATTACTCACCTCAAGCCGGCCCAAAGTCTAGCTCTATGCCTTTTCCTCTCGAATCGACCTCCTCGTGCGTCGAATCTGATCAAAACCACAAGGAATACATTACAATAGGCTAAGGAAACACAACCCAATCGAAAAGACTCAAAAAACATCGAAAATCACGAAGTTGGCAAAGCCCGAGTCCCGGGCCCACTTCTCGAAAAATTACAAAATTCACATCACCGGATTCCTCATTTCGCCACGAGTCCATACATATCAAATTTACCAAAATCGGAGTTAAATGCCCCCTCAAATCCCAAATTTGTATTTCAAAAGTCAAGCCCTAGTTCTTCCAATTTTACTCAAATTTCCATGAATTTAAAGGTTGATTCTTCAATAAAATGATGTTTCTAGGCCATAGGACTCACCTCAAATCAATTCCCGTCGAAACCCTCTTCAATTTCTCCCAAAAAGCTCTCAAAGTGCTCAACAATGGAGGAAAATGGACCAAACTTCGCGGATGAAATAATATAAAAAGCCTTCTGCCCAGGTAAATTTTACTCTATGCGAACGCGGTCAACACCCCGCGTTCGCGATGAACAGAAAATCATTGACCAAAATTAACTCTTCGCGAACGCGGTGACCAACCCGCGAACGCGAACCTTCTGGAGTCTCACTTACGCAAACGCGTCCCAGGCACGCGGACGCGATGAACAAATACTCAGGGTCTAACTTCCTTCTACGCGATTGCGGAAGCACCATCGCGATCGCGATGCTTCCACTCCCAGAACTACGCAAACGCGACCATGAAGAAGCGAACACGAAGACCAAATTTCAGGCCACCCAAATTCCCTATACGCGTTTGCGACTCACCCATGCGAATGCAAAGAGCAATTTTTCTGCAACACCAACAGCTGAAACCTGCAATCATTTGAGTCCAAAAATGGTCCGATTGACCGTCTGAAACCACCCCGAGGCCCCCGGGACCTCAACCAAAAGCACCAACCCATCCTAAAACATTATTTAAACTTGCTCCAATCATCAAAACACATCAAACAATGCTAAAACCATTAAATCACATCGGATTCAAGCCTAAATTTCTTCAAAACTTCCGAAATACGCATTTGATCAAAAACCTGACCAAAACACCTCCGAATGATCTGAATTTTGCACGCACATCCAATATCACCTAACGAAGCTACTGAAACTCTCGAAATTCCATTCCGACCCCCGGATCAAAATCTCACCTACCAACCGGAATTCGCCAAAATGCTAACTTCGCCAATTCAAGCCTAATTCTACACCAAACCTCCAAAATCAATTCCGATCACACTCCTAAGTCACAAATCATCCCCCGAAGCTAACCGAATCACCAGAAATCACATCCGAGCCCTCTAACTCAATAGTCAACATCCGGTTAACTTTTCCAATACAAGCCTTCCTTAAAGAGACTAAGTGTCTCATTTTCTACCAAAACCAAACCAATTCAACTCTTACTTACCAAATGCCGATAATGAAACATGAAGAAGCAATAAATCGGGAAAACGGGGCGATGACACAAGAAACGACGGGTCGGGTTGTCACAAGATTCCCGAGAGATCACCCTGCATATTTACTTTGGAACTACGGGTTAGATTCCCGGGAGATCCCCCCTGCATATTTATATTTGGGGACTACAGGACGGTATCTTGAGAGATCCCCGGTTGTTATCTATGTGTTGAGCTGTACTCCTTCCGTGATTATTTTGTCTCCGTTATAACTATTGTTATCAATTCAAGTGTTTTAATGGTTTAGATTCCTTTACGACTGTGATCCTTTGTGTGAGAATTCATAGTGTTGACAATACCTTGCCCTATTTGTTTTATATATATTCAATACTTCAAATTTCAACAATTGTTACATTTTTAACTCAATTGACTTCTCAACTAAATTTTTCTTAAACCGTTTGCGGTTGTACTTTACGTAAGAAGGAATCTCTACTAAGTTAATTTATCAAATCCCTTAGTAAAAGTAATAATTCATTCAATGTTGTATTCTAATTGAAACATGGTACTATATTTATTCAGATGATTTCTAAAAATAACTTCATCTTTTCGTGATGAGTTTCAAATCGGTTTAGAAGTTGTACTCTACTTCCTGTTAAGTAAATGAGGCTCCGTGAACATTCTTAAATTGCATTGGGTTATGGACCCTATGAACTGAGTAACCTGAGAACGTCGTTGCACAATGTGAAATAGAAATCTGTGGGCACAAGGTGCCGGGGGAAATATATATTATTTATGATTATGAAATGAGGCGTCACAACGTGACCTTTACTCGAAAGAGTTATATTCGAAAGATTCTTGTTTGAAGGAAATATATTTGAAAGATATTTATAGTTGAAGGACTTGATTAATTGATTTCACTTGTATACATTATTCGTTGAGCAATATTTATGGTATTTTTGTTGCCTGCTTTTTATATCACTAGATGATCAGTGTTGCCATCATGGTTATCTGCTTCCTATTATTCTTGTACGCTATATTGCACAGGTTTATTTGGTAGTCTGATCCTAGCCTCGTCACTACTTCACCGAGGTTAGGCTAGGCACTTACTAGCACATGGGGTCGGTTGTGCTGATACTACACTATGTACTCTTTTGAACAGATCCCAGTGCTGTGGACTTTGGACCGCAGTGAGATTTGCTGTTTCTTGTTCATCAGGCGACCCGAGGTAGTCCTGCAAGCGTCCGTAGGCCTTGGCGTCTCCTTCTATCTACTATTCTTGTTTCCTTCATGTATTTCCAGAGACAGTGCTGTATTTATTTCTTTCAGGCCTTTATTTATAGTACTCCTAGACAGTCTGTGAAGTTGTGACACCAGTCTTGGGTAGATTTGTTATGGATTGGTATTAGCAGTATTATTTAAAACTTTACAACGCAGCCTTCCGCTTATTCAATGTTGTTGTTATCTAATTGTTGTCTCTTAACTGTTATCGGATTAAAAATGGAAACATGGTAAATAGTTCAGTTGGTTGGCTTGCCTAGCTTTCACTAGTAGGCGCAATCATGACTCCCGAGGGCAGGAAAATTCGGGTCGTGACAAGTTGGTATCAGAGCTCTAGGTTGCGTAGGTCTCACAATTCACGGACAAGCTTAGTAGAGTTTGAAGGATCAGTACGGAGACGTCTGTACTTATATTTCAGAGGCTATGGAGTTTTAGGAAAAAAAATATATTCACTTCTATTCTACTCTGTCGTGCGATGTTGTTCCATCATTGATGATTGAACTCATCTATTCTTGTTCTATCGCAAATCTCGACAACAAGCAATGCGTCTACAATCGGACGAGAGATGGAGCCCCAATGAAAGCAATGGGGTTGATTTTGCCGTAATTTAGATGACGGATTCCGCCAAAAGGTGATCGAAATATTATGTATTTACTGGACCCGTTAAGGTTCTGACTAAAGATGCGGATGAATCATTTAGGGTTGTAACGGACCTTGGCGTCTGGTTGATTTGTATGAGTTGGGAAGGTCAATATTGTGGATTATCAGATGTTGTGACCTATGACTTCAAGCTAAGTCAGGAAGTCCACTATCAATGGATGAATTATAGGGTCATGTGTTATATAAGTTTTGGCATGAAATTTATGTATGTGATACTGAAAGGTTCCCCAAATGTTCACGCATATTTTTATAAAAGCACCCAGGCTACGTGCCCTATTTCAGTTACTATTCCACTTACATGACCAGCCAGAGGTAGGGGTCAGGATGTTAGAGGTGGAGGTGAGACTCCTAGAGGTGGAGACCCAGTCCGTTGTTATATTTTTTATGGTATGACAGAGGTCGCTACACCAGAAGGTGTCGTTACAAGTACGGTATCGAATTATTATAAAATAACAATTTCCTTAATCGGATTCGGTTCTGAGTATCGAGGTAAGTCCTCCTATTGTGCTCCACTTATGAATGAGCTTCGTAATTCTAAAATCTACTTATGTGAATACTCATGTTGGGAAATTCTATGGAGATAGCTATGTCTATCATTATGTGTGGTGATTTGGTTAAACGAAAAATATTTTGAAAGAAGGAAATGGAAAATTTCAGTTGGCACAATATGGAAAATACTTGTGATTTGGAGCTAAGGACGAGATCCTCGCATTTTTGTATGATGTGAAATATTTAAACCGGGCTACAAGTCGCGGTGGAAGTTATATAAGGATGAGGTCCTTGTGATGAAATATTTATGAGTTTAAAATTCCCTCTTTGTGAAAAATTAAATTTTTACAATAATATTAATAGGGAGTCATGCCTGTTAGGCTTACATGATAATTCCTGTATATTTCTGTTCATATTCAACCATTTTTGTGTTGTAAACATTGAGTTTTAGCCTGTTCAGGTGAGCGCCCAGGTGGCGTTAAATGTTACTCGTTAACGCGGGTAAGTAATTATGAGGTCTACATGCCTCATTGTTAGTAAAGTGGAGTTTTGAAATGAGATTTTTTTAACATGAGGTTACTTGGCAATGTTGTGATTTATGAACAACTATTAAAACCAGAGAAGTGGTCATGGTCATACATATGATGTGTTTCATGTCCCGATTTCATTATGATAATGTCGTGCTCGTAATGTGGAGATTACCGTTGTTGATATATACAATGTGGTGATTTGTGGATGTGTTGTTAGAAGCTTCTTTGGTGTTACTCTGGCAAGTGGATAGTCCAAATTACAGGGGAGACTCTGCCGAAAATTTTGAAAAAATTTGGGAGTTAGAAAAATTTGGGACATTAAGATGTGCGAAGAAAAAGATAAGTTACGTTGTGTGTTTGAGGGCGGACTCTACTTCTAATTTGAGGACGAATGACCCTAAGTAGGGAAGAATGTAACACCCCGAATTGGATGGGTGTGTAGGCACGGGTTTCTATAACCAGTCGAGACTAATATCATGTGTTGATGTAAAAACCGGAACTTTCTGGAGATGATTGAGTGTAATAAATTTGGTTTTAAAGATTACAAAGATGAATAAAGGAAATAATCTCAATTGAAATGGTGTTATCGAACTCATGTCGAATGTGGTAATGTGGGATCAACCACGAGTATTTGTGTAAAAGAAAAATCATCAATTTGGTAACCTAAGAATAATTCTTAGTACGTTCGAGGACGAACGTTTGTTTTAGAGGTGGAGAATGTGATGACCCAAAATGTCGCCTTTAAATTAAATAATTATCTCGGTATTTTAAGACCTTGAAAAGCGTTATAAATCATTCCTCGACTTGCGTGCGCAGTCCGTATAATTTTTCGGAGTGTTTTTATGTGACAAATGGATTAAAATGTGAATTAGAGCTTTAAAACTCAACTGAGTTGACTTCGGTCAACACTTTGGGTAAACGGACCCAGACCCGTAATTTGACGATCCCGGAGGGTCCGTGGAAAAATATGGGACTTGGGCGTATGCCCGGAATCGAATTCTGAGGTCCCAAGCCCGAGAAATAAATTTTTGAAGAAAATTGTTTTCTAGAAATTTTTATGAGATTAGGAAGTGAATTGTGCTTAGAACTTGACGGTATCGGGCCCGTATTTTGGTTCCGGCGCCCGGTACAGGTCTTATATGTGATTTAAGATATGTCTCTGAAGTTAGGTAAGAAACGGACTTGAAACGACCTGAATCGGATCGTTTTTCAGAAAATTGGAAATTTGAAGTTTCCGGTTTGATAGTGAGATTTTGATCCGTGGGCCGGAATGGAATTCCGGAAGTTGGAGTAGCTTCGTAGTGTTGAATGTGACTTGTATGCAAAATTTCAGGTCATTCGGGCGAGGTTTGATAGACTTTTTGATCGAAAGCGCAATTTGAGAGTTTTTTGAATTCTTAGGCTTGAATCCGATGTAAAATTTGTGTTTTGATGTTGTTTTGAGCGTTCGGAAGATTGGAACAAGTTTGAATGATGTTTTAGGATTGGTTGGCATGTTTGGTTGAAGTCCTGGGGGCCTCGAGTGTGTTTCGGGGTGGTTTCAGATCATTACGGGCTGTTTTGCAATAGCTGAAGCTGGTATCTTGTGTTGTTCATCGCGTTCGCGGGGGTCCTCTCGCGTTCGCGAAGAAGGATTTGGCTTTTGAGATTTTGTTCTTCGCGTTCGCGAAGAAGAAGAAATTCTGTTGCGCAGGTCTTACTTTGGAGGCTCATATCTCTCAATCTACAATGAAGTTTGAGATGATTCAAAAACAAAAGTTGTGCTCTTTGAATCTAGTTTCCAGAGATATAGTCTGATAGTCATTTGGACATCTGCAGCAAAAGTTATGGCCATTATACTAGAGGTTGTCCGAGAAGAGTTTGGAAAATGACTTTTGGAAATTTTGTTCTTCGCAAACGCGAGAAGAGGACCGCGAACGCGAAGAACAAATCCCTGGGCAGCAGAATAAAGTCCAAACTCATCTAAATCTTTCATTTTGGACAAACAGAGCTCGGGTGAGGCGATTTTTGAAAGATTTTCAAGGAAAACATCGGGGTAAGTGTTCTTAACTCAATTTTGGTTAGATTACTCGAATCCATCGTTGTTTTTATCATTTAATTGGTGATTGTAGTTGGTAAAATATTGAAAACCCTCTTGGTTTAATTTTAAGATTTGAGGGTCGAGTTGATGTCGGATTTTGGTAAAATTGGTATGGTTAGGCTCGTGGTTGAATGAGTTTTCGGATTTTGTAAGTTTTGTCAGATTTTGAGACATGGGCCCTACGGGCGATTTTGAGTTAAATTTCGGGTTTTTTTTTGGAAAATTATTATTTTCATATGGAATTAATTCATACGATTTATATTGAGTATATTGAATTATTATGACTAGATTTGAAGCTTCGGACGAATTCGCGAGGCAAAGGCTTGTTGGAATTTTGAATTGGTTGCAAAGCGAGGTAAGTGTTTGGTCTAACCTTAGCTTGAGGGATTAGGAGTTGTGTCAAAATTGTTATGTGTTATTTGTTGAGTACGACGTATAGGCATGGTGACGAGTATCTATATGTTGGTGTCAAGCATGCCCGTGAGTCTTATACTTTGATTAATGTGACTCCTATTTGACTTAACTGAAGAGTTTTGCCTCTCCTATTGTCATGTTATATTTTCATAACTACTTGACTCGTGTTAATTTCCTTATTATTGACTTGTATATTGTGGGATTGTTGCTACGTGTTAGTTTTCCCGTTATTGAACTGTTCCCTTTATGCCAGTATTCTTTTCTGTGGTTATTCCTTTGAGCTGGTTCTACCATTTTCTCGTGATTCACAGCCCCTGAGTAGATTTACTTGTCTTACCTTGTATATTGTCATTTCTTTTTGTTATATGTATTGCGGTGATGTTCGATCCTTCTGTTGTGATGTAACTGTTGATTCTGTTTGTTGCGTTGTGTATTTATTTTGGGACTACGGATGTGGGATTCCGGTAGCTCCCCCTTGTTTGTTTACTTTGGGACTACGGGTTAGATTCCCGGGAGATCCCTCTGCATATTTACTTTGGGACTACGGGTTAGATTCCCGGGAGATTCCCCTGCACATTTACTTTGGGACTACGGGTTAGATTCCCGGGAGATCCCCCTGCACATTTACTTTGGAACTACGGGTTAGATTCCCGGGAGATCCCCCTGCATATTTATATTTGGGGACTACAGGACGGTATCCTGAGAGATCCCCGGTTGTTATCTATGTGCTGAGCTGTACTCCTTCCGTGATTATTTTGTCTCTGTTATAACTGTTGTTATCAATTCAAGTGTTTTAATGGATTAGATTCCTTTACGACCGTGATCCTTTGTGTGAGAATTCATAGTGTTGACAATACCTCGCCCTATTTATTTTATATATATTCAATACTTCAAATTTCAAAAATTGTTACATTTTAACTCAATTTATTTCTCCACTAAATTTTTCTTAAACCGTTTGCGATTGTACTTTACTTAAGAAGGAATTTCTACTTAGTTAATTTATCAAATCCCTTGGTAAAAGTAATAATTCATTCAATGTTGTATTCTAATTGAAACATGGTACTTTATTTATTCAAAAGATTTCTAAAAATAACTTTATCTTTTCGTGATGAGTTTCAAATGGGTTTAGAAGTTGTACTCTACTTCTTGTTAAGTAAATGAGGCTCCGTGAACATTCTTAAATTGTATTGGGTTATGGACTCTATGAACTGAGTAACCTGAGAACGTTGTTGCGCAATGTGAAACAGAAATCTGTGGGCACAAGGTGCCGGGGGAAATATATATTATTTATGATTATGAAATGAGGCGTCACAACGTGACCTTTACGCGAAAGAGTTATATTCGAAAGATGCTTGTTTGAAGGAAATATATTTGAAAGATATTTATAGTTGAAGGACTTGATTAATTGTATACATTACTCGTTGAGCAATATTTATGGTGTTTTTGTTGCTGCTTTTTATATCACTGGATGATCATTATTGCCATCATGGTTATCTGCTTCCTATTATTCTTGTACGCTATATTGCACAGGTTTATTTGGTAGTCTGGTCCTAGCCTCGTCACTACTTCGCCGATGTTAGGCTAGGCACTTACCAGCACATGGGGTCGGTTGTGCTGATACTACACTATGTACTCTTTTGTACAGATCCCACTGTTGTGGACTTCGGACCGCAGTGAGATTTGTTGTTTCTTGTTCATCAGGCGATCCGAGGTAGTCCTGCAAGCATCCGCAGGCCTTGGCGTCTCCTTCTATCTGCTATTCTTGTTTCCTTCATATATTTCCAGAGACAGTGCTGTATTTATTTCTTTCAGACCTTTATTTGTAGTACTCCTAGATAGTCTGTGAAGTTGTGACACCAGTCTTGGGTAGATTTGTTATGGATTGGTATTAGCAGTATTATTTAAAACTTTACAATGCAGCCTTCTACTTATTCAATTATGTTGTTATCTAATTGTTGGCTCTTAACTGTTATCGGATTAAAAATGGAAACAAGGTAAATAGTTCAGTTGGTTGGCTTGCCTAGCTTTCACTAGTAGGCGCAATCACGACTCCCGAGGGCGGGAAAATCCGGGTCGTGATAGCTGCAAAGGCTATGAGGAGTCTTATTGCCTCTAGTCTTGCAACTGGAGCAAAAGTCTCATCATAATCTATACCCTCCTCTTGGCTGTAACCTTGGACCACCAGTCTTGCCTTATTTCTTGTAACTATTCCATCTTCATCTTGTTTCTAAATACCCATTTTCTGCCAATTACTGATCTTGGAACTAGACGTGAAACCTGACTTCTCTCAAACTGGTTGAGTTCATCTTGCATTGCATTTACCCAATCTGCATCCTGCAAAGCCTCAACAATATTTTTAGGTTCAATAAGAGATAGGAAAGCATCAAAAGCACTCAGATTCTTTTATTGTGATCTAGTTTTAACTCCAGAGGTTGGATCATTAAATATGTTCTCACTAGTATGAGAACTTTGATACTTGTGAGGTTTCACAACTAATTGATTTCTGCTTGATGTTTCTCCCATGTTCTATTGTTAAAGAATAGGATATGAACAGGTTCCTTTAGAGGATTGATTTCAGTTCCTCTTTGATCAATTCCCCCTGTCAGGTTGCCCTAGATGGAAGAACCTGTTCCATCACATGTTCCTTCTTTTGGTGACGCTTTGGCTTGAGTTGAGACTTCACTTAAATCTTTTGCCAGCCCAATGGCTTCATCTTCATGTTCCTGTCTCTCAGAAAGAATGTTAGTTTCGTCAAACACTACATGTACACATTCTTCTACACACAAAGTTCTCTTATTGAAAACTTTATATGCTTTGTTATGTGAAGAATATCCCAAGAATACTCCCTCATCACTTCTGGGATCAAACTTACCTAGGGAGTCCTTTCCATTATTGTGCACAAAGCACTTGCATCCAAATGCCCTAAGATGGGATCTATTTGGCTTTCTCCCTTTAAGTAACTCATAGGGAGTCTTCTCTACAAGAGGTCTAGTCATGCATCTATTTATGATATAACATGCAGTGTTTACAGCCTCAACCCAAAAGCTATAGGAAAGTTTACTAGAAAGAAGCATAGTCCTAGCCATGTCTACAAGAGTCCTGTTCTTCCTTTCAACTACTCCATTTTGTTGAGGAGTCCTAGGGGCAGAGAAGTTATGATCTATACCATGCTCATCACAAAATTCAGCAAACTTAGCATTTT
The DNA here is from genome assembly GCF_001879085.1 of Nicotiana attenuata. Taxonomy (NCBI): domain Eukaryota; kingdom Viridiplantae; phylum Streptophyta; class Magnoliopsida; order Solanales; family Solanaceae; genus Nicotiana; species Nicotiana attenuata. The sequence continues at coordinate 302,147 of NW_017670866.1, forward strand.
CATATTCAGTTCCATGATCAGACCCGATGGATGCAAGTTGATTACCTAGTTGTTTCTGAGTTTTTCTAACAAAGGCAGTAAACATGTCAAATGCTTCATCCTTAGATGTTAAGAATAATACCTAGTAAACCTAGAATAATCATCAACAAGTACCATCACATATTTCTTACCACATCTTCTCAATGTTCTCATTGGACCACAGAGATCCATATGAACCAGTTCCAACGTCCTGGTCATTCTTGCCATTTTCTTTCTTTTGAAGGATGATCTTACCTGCTTCCCCCTTGCACAGGCCTCACAAACTTTGTCTTCCTTGAACTTGATGTTAGGTAACCCTATCACCAAGTCCTTGGAGACTAATTTGTTGAGTTGATTCGGACTTGCATGACCAAGTCTTTTGTGACACAGGAGGGGATCATTGTCCAACACACTCAAGCAAGTGAGTTCATTTTTTGAAAAAGTGGACAAATCTACAATGTAAATATTGTTAACTCTTTTTCCCTGCAAAACAATCTTGTCAGTGGTAAGGTTAATCACAAAGCACTTGGTAGAGGTAAATGCTACAAGGTTACCTCTGTCACACAATTATGATACACTCATTAGGCTATATTTTAAGCCATCTATAAAGTAGACATTCTCAATAGAGTGTGAGTCTGTCTTAGCTACCTTTCCAACCCCAAAAATCTCACCTTTCTTCCCATCTCCAAAGGAGACATTACCTCATTTTAAGTCCTCAAGTGAAAGGAATTTGTTCTTGCTTCCAGTCATATGTTTTGAGCAGCCACTATCAATGAACCATATTTGGCTACTTCCCTTCACTTGCACCTGCAAAAAGAAATCAGGGGTTAGTCTTAGGCACCCAAACTAGTCTGGGTCTCTTTCTATAGGCAAAGGGGTAAATCAAATTCCTTTTAGCCCACCCAGGCAGCCTATTGTTCTCTTGAACAAAGGCTTTGTTCTTTTGACTGGCCTTTTTTTTGCATTGCATTCATTTTTGTAATGACCAGTCTTGCCACAGTGTCTGCAGATTTTGTTTTCAGCAAGAGTGAGGTACTTGCTCTTGAGGTCCCACTAGGTGCTTGTGCCCCATAGCCGTCCTCTCTTGTTGCTATTGTGATGTTCTTGTAGCCAGGATAGTGCATCAGAAGCCTTATTCCATTTGCAAGTTCTGTCTAGTTCATGCTTTACCTTCCCTAGATCTTCTTTTAGGGCTCTTATCTGCTCATCTTTCCTGTACAACTCATCTTTCATTTTTCCTAGGTTTAATCTAAGGTGAGATGTGTGTGATCAGCATTCTTCTTACCTGTTCCTAATTTTAGTTTTAAATTTTCAAACCTAAGTTCTAGGACACTGGTGTCAAGTTCGAGAACCTGGTTCTTCAACTCAGCATTTTTACTGTCACTCTCATTAGCCCTAGATTCTAGATTTTTGCACTTGGCTTTTAAGATCACACACTCTCTAGACAGCTCTTCCTTCTCATTGTTAATTATCTCAGACTCATCGATGAAGTCCAGTAATAGCTCAGACAACCTTTCTTTAGACAGAAATTTTGTCTTGTCTTTGAGATGAAGGATACTTACCTCTTGTTCATCATTTGATTCTCCGATCGCTATAAGTGCTTGTTCATCTCCAGTTTCATCTTCCGAATCCTCATCTGTGTTTCTCCCCAAGCAACAACCATAGCCTTTGTTAATCCTTTGTTCCTTTTGGGTTGAACCTGTTCCTTCTTCCTGTTCCTTCGTTCAGCTCTTTCCTTCTTCCATTCAATTTCCCACTGAGGACAGTTCTTGATCATGTGATCAGTCTTACCACATTTGTAGCAACCCTCATTGGTCTGTTTCTCAGGAGCCCTTCATTTGTTGAAGGTCATACCTCTTGAAGAACCATTTCCTCTCATTAGGTACTTTTTGAAATCCCTTGTGATCATGGCCATTTCATCATCCTCCAGATCTGCACCTTCTGCTGTTTTGAGAGCTAGACTCCTTTCCTTCTTGGGTGCATCGATTTTCATGGTTTGCCTTCTCAGTTCATATGTAGTGAGGTTTCCAATCAGTTCATCCATCTTGAGAGTATCAATGTTCTTTGATTCCTGAATAGCAGTGATTTTGCTTTTCCAAGTCACTTGTAAGACCCTTGTCAAGATCTTCTCAACCTTGTCCTCTTCAAGGATAATTCTCCTAAGAGATTTAAGTTCATTTGTTAGTGTAGTGAATCTTGTGTACATCTCCTGAATAGTTTCTCCTTCCTTCATAGTGAAATTCTCATATTGAGAATATAGCAGTGTTCCTCTTGATCTGTTTACTTGAGGAGTTCCTTCATGACCCACTTGTAAAGTGTCCCATATCTCCTTGGCAGTGGTACAACTTTGAATCCTGCTGTACTCGTCTCGACCCAGTCCACACACAAGCCATTTCTTGGCCTTGGCATTTTTCTCCCATTTCTTCAAGTCTTCAGCAGTGCAGTCAGCTCTTGTCTTTGGCACGTCCACTCCTTCAGCATTCTTCTTTGTAGTTGCCAGGGAACCATCAGTTACTATGTCCCAGAGTTCATAGTCTACTCCTTTGATATGATCTCTCATCCTGTTCTTCCACCAAGAATAGTACTGACCATTAAAGAGTGGAGGCCTAGCAGTGGATTGCCCTTCCTAGTTTCCAGGCAGTGCACTCATCTTGATCATTTCCTAATGTGTTAACCTCTTCAAGGATAAGCTGTTCTGATACCAATTGATGTTCGAAATGTCAATACCACACAAGAGGGCCTGATTTGGGTGGTACCCAATTTTTGCTTATCTGAACTATAAAAGGACCTGGTTCTTCTAGGTGTTCCAACTACTATTGCTTACGGAATAATGAATACAGAAAATAAAGAACACAGAGATTTTTACGTGGAAAACACATGGCTCAAAAGGTGAAAAAACCACGACCTACTACTCAGTAGGATTTTCCCAAACTTCCACTACTGAGCCAAAACAACATTTATAAAACTCTTTGTAAGCCTAAGGATTAACTCTAATTTCGTTGTGGCGCACAGCCTCAACTGTTGCGACAACTTCAAGTTAACTCTAACCTGAACACTCTAGGTGCCTAATACAATTGCTTCTATTAAAACTGAAAGGTACAATGTAAAATCACCTACTACAATTGAACTACAATAAAAGATAGACACTTGGAACTGGTTCTTCTATCTCGTTCAAGTAGCTTCAGGATTGCGCATTCGAATCACACGTAAATTGCTTGCAAAATCGCCTTGCTCTTTTGCTATCAATTTAAGTTTAACTTCTGCTTGTGTGCATTACGTGTAAAAGAGAACAACACTGACATTTAATAGGTTAGTAATTAGAGTTTGACTAGGATTCAATTGCTACTCTTCTATCGTAGAAGAGTTCATAGTGATCTCAAACTCTAACACTATCTTCTTCCTAAATTGTGTTCTCTTCATGTAAGGAGTCTTTCTCTCCTTATCCAATATGCAACCTTTTCGATCAGATCAGGAGCTATCGCTTCTTGATCAGTTAGATTTATCTCCTTCACGTACACCTCACATGTACAGGTTGATCATGACTGTGCTTTACAAGATGGACCTGGTCCATGTCTGAGTTCTTTTGTCAATCTGTAAAACTTCACTTGTTCTTGGGCCAACAGTACCCTCTAACCTTCACGAATTTACTCATCACTTGTTCGAAATAGCAGAATACTTAAAATCCCAAAACAATATCGTTCTCGAGATTATATCAATTTCCTCATGGCGTACTTTCATGTACGAAAACATGGGGTGTAACATCATTCCCCCCTTTGGAACATTCATCCTCGAATGTTGACTGGTGCACTTTTTATTTTCATATCCTATGTCTTCTGAATGCTTTATTACTCTCCTTTACATCTAGGCAACTGTTCTGTTAATAAATCCAAAGGCCAGGGCATTCCCCTCTTTAATCCTCTTTCTCACACCACGACTTGTAGTTGGAATCCATCTAATCTCGTAACTGTTGAGACGTTCTATCATACAGGATTTATGACTCTAACTTTGTATGTGCGCCTATGCGACTCTTCTCTTCTCTTTCCTCCAACTTTTAGCCAATCTCTAGGCTTCACTTTGTGATCATATACAAAATTATGTCAAGTTGTCCCTCTGGGCGTCATTAGCTTTACTACATCTAAGTAGGCCATATTATACCATAATTCTTACTTAGATTTATCATTACTAAGATCTGCTATTGAATTCCAGGTTACTCTCGTTGCTTATCCTATGTGCATAAAGCTAAATCCTTTAACGCTTCTTCGTTACTATTCATCTTAAGACTGATAGCCCAGTCTCATCTCATACTTTGTAACTTTTATCCATCCATTGTTGATTCACCTCGATGTTAATCTACAATCTACTACTAATAATGTGGCCTCTTATGTTACATTGCAGCTAGAGTTTACGTCTCCTCGGGGAACACCTAAAATTATTAGACTGATCCACCTAGGGCGATACTATACTTCCATAATTGTATTTCATAGCATCCCAATGTGATTCCCCTTATGTGGGAATTTTAATCCGTTAGAATTCATGAAATCCCTTTATGAGGCTGGTACTTTTCTGACTGGCTTTATCATAGAGCCGTTATAGGATATGGCTACTATATTTTCTCTCTTGTATCTCTGATATTAAGAGTGATTCAACAATGTTCTCAATCACAATGTTCATAATTTTCTAGGTCCAATAATCAAATACCCGATGTACTTAGCTGACGTAACTCTTTAGTTTCCTCTTCCTTCTAATCAGCCTTTACGTAGGCTTAAGCTATCTTTCCATCTGCGGCTCATGGAATTTAGTTATTACTTTAGCATTTCATGGACGCAATGGGAAACCACGATACAATTTTCTAATGATTCAATCCTTTGTCTATGATCTAGACCCAATTCCTTCTTTAACTTATGACGAACTCTTCTACGGCTGATCATAAATCTAATAATTCCTTTAGTTCCTTCTCAGTTTTCCTTAACCGTAAGCTATTACTTTTCCTGATCTTTTTTTGCCCCATTTTTTCTATGCATACTTAGCTTACCTTACTCCATATTCCCCCCTTTAGGGAACTACTAATATTTAACACTACGATGATCTATCTATAGATATTTTACCTTTTCATAATTGGCGTCTTGTCACATCATTGATGACCCTTACTCGCCTTGCGGTAATCCTTCTGTACCAAGGATAACGAAATTCCTTACTTGCGAGGGTGTCCCTTAGTGTAACTGGCAGATATAGTCCTTTAATTTAACTTTGCTCACACTGCTTACTTTAGGGAAACGTCTTCCTGAATGACCTTTCTATGAATTCCTCATGAATATTCTTCTGTTGTCCATTCTATTATTGCCAGAACGACTTTTCCTGATTTCTTTTTTTGTGGGATCTGACTTTTCCTTTCTGTAATCGCGTTAGAGTCGCAAACTTATTTCTCAAAACGAGGACATGATTGTATGGCCTATACTCTTTTGTTGTCCTAAGGCCTAACACCTCTCGTCTTTTCCTTCACTTGACTATAGATTCTATAATACTGTCATCTTTTTGACCTACCGTAGACATCCATGTATCACATCTTACTCTTATTGCTTCATTGGCTCTCTTCTTATTTTCTCCTAACATTTCTGTCTATCACTTTATTCCGAAAACTTCAACAAGACATTCTTTTGCTCTTAGCTCCCCTTTGCTCCACCCACTGGCTCTTCGGGTTGCCTAGCATTATCTCTCTACTAGGGACGGGAACTATGCTAAGATAATATTAATCCCTTCCAGGCGTCCAGCGCCTATCTTTGGAGCACTCATATCTAGTTGTACTATTTTGAAGTGCACCATCTAGGTGTCTCATAAGGAGATCCATTACAACGTTTGTACTATCCTTTGGAAATGTCAACTAACTCTACCAATCCATCCACCGTTTTGGGTTAGTCTAACCCAGTCGAATTCTGATAACCTGTCCTTCTCTTAAATTATATTTGTTAGCTTCCATATGGCATAATTGAGATCTGTGTGGCCGATTGTACAAACATCTGTCACTATTGAAGGTAACTCAAAACGCTTATATTCCTCTCCCTGAATTGTAAATATTGATAATCTTCATTAACTAGGTACCTCGTACCCTTTTTCACTTTGCTTCTTTTACTTGCTGAAACTTTTGTCTACCTTCCTATTCTCTTATTCCTTTTTTAAAAGTAGATAGACATTCTTTCCTTAGGAATCCTTTTCAAGAAGCTTACACCTCTTAGCATACACATGGCTGCTGAATACCTCATATTTATCTATCATAAGCATGATGCAAAAATCGAGTTCCTCTAACCCATCTCTTCCACAACTATATCTCTTACTAACTGTAGGTGTCGTCTTATTACGACATAAATAGAAGCTAGGAGTTTGAATTCTTATAAGTGAGCTCTACCACACGATCTAGAGTAAGAAGAAAGAGTGACAGTCGTAAATGCCCTGTAGCCTCCTACATATAAGTGTGGTGCACGACAAACCCATAAACAAGACTCTACTAGACACGGCTTGTAGACTCCCTAGGACAGAACTGCTCTGATACCACTTTTGTCACGACCCGAACTGATGGGTCGCGATGGGCACCCGGTACCTTACTCAACCGAGTACCACCATAATGTATCTTTTCATGTCATACTATCATAGATAACTGGGCCGAAAGGCTGTCGTGAGATAAGTATAATACAACATGTGATACCAACTTATACATAAGATATACGGGCCTATAAGACTAAATTGACCACTTGTATACTGAACATAGGCTGACAAGGCTATAAATTTTTTACTTGCATGACATCTGTCTACAACTTTCTAAGAATATATAACTTTTATAAAGGTTGGGACAGAGTCCTGCCATACCAAACAATACTTGTCAAAATCATACTAACCAAACAAGCAACTTGGAAGCAAATAGAGCGCACCAACATCTTCCTCGGAGCTGTTAGCCTACTAGGAGGGCTCTCGACCTGTCTATCGGGATCTGCGGGCATGAAACGCAGCATCCCCAGGCAAACGGGACGTCAGTACGAAAAATTTACCTAGTATGTAAGGCAGATAAATAAGTACATAACAGACATGGAAGAAATATAGAGTAAATGACTCTACCTGTAAGTTTGGATAATTCTGTAATTCATGAAATAATTATAGTGTCATGCATATGCGTATGAATGTCATGTCGTGTATAGGTACATGTTTCATAACATCATCATGCCTTTGAGGGCATCCCATCATATCATCTCGGCCACTCTAGAAAAAATCATTAACGTATGCCAGCTAATCAGGTGGTGTTGTGTATATAACGCCATAACCTTTTCCCATATCCCATATACATATATACACATATAAATAAGCGTATATAACTCCATGGATCGAGTCAATGCGCATGTATAAAGGCATGAAATGCATACGAAATACGTTAATAAAATCCTCTCGGTGCGTCATAAGACCATTTACCAACTTACGTATTTTTTTGAGACCCATGAAAAAATGATAAAATAATATGACACATGGGAATTCAATAATATAGGCACCTCTAATACTTCTACGAATAGAGTCACTTATGAAAGTTGTGCATTTTCTCGTTTTGTTTGTATCGTACGGATCATGCCAAAAAGAAAGAAGGGATAGCCTTAATATACCTGAATCAATTCTCTTGACAATCCCTCTAATATACATCAATTGCGATAACACATAACGGTAAGATCGGATTAGGGAAAAATCCGTATAATATTCTTTAGAAGGATTGCACCGTACTCCCTCATAATTGCAATTTCGTTGGTTTTACGCAGTATAATTTCGTATGAAAAATTTTTATGAGAAAAATCACGTCAATCTTATGTTACTTTGTAGAAGAGTCTTATGAAACAAGATATACGAAACAAGAGTAACTTTCTAAAATCTCGGTTGAGACTTTTCACTGTAAGTGTCTTACTTACCAAATATATGAAAGTCTGTTGCCTTTAGGATTTGTCGCCTCACTTTTGGTGTTAATTTTATCCAAGTTTGTCCTACACATGCCACCTACCATCAAGACCAAAGAGTCATTGCTATCTTATGTTACTTGCTGCCACGTACGGATAAGAGTTCTATTAGGCTTATCCACAAATTTAAATTAATTTGGTAACTTCCCACTCAAATCAATAATTGACCAATTATCCATATAATTAAGAATTATTTCAAACTACTTAAAATGCTACTCACTTTTAACATACTTAATACTCTTTAATATCATGGTCATATGGTACCTTGTATAGTACTAGTCCATAAATACCAAGTACATTAGCTTGGGCCGTATTTTATCCGAATATGACAAACCTCGACGAAACTCATTTTCTTTGATTTACTGACCCTTTCACCTTCACGAATTTACTCATCACTTGTTCGAAATAGCATTATACTTAAAATCCTAAAACAATCTCATTCTCAAGATTATATCAATTTACTCATAGCGTACTTTCATGTACAAAAACATGGGGTGTAACACATATGCTACATTATTGCTCTTAATTAAATAACTTTACTTGTCCTTATCATTGCTTTCATTTTTGTCCTAGAAGATGTTTTTGTTCAAAGTCGGGTTTGTCAATCTTCTTCAATTTAATTGTGAAGTCTATTTTTAATCTGATCTTTTATCATTTTTTGGATTAAATCAGTTTGCTTATCTATAAACTACGTAATAAATTTAACTGTGTACTCTTTTATGAGTAAACAGACATCACGTAGCATTTGTATACAAAATAATCTTATTTGAAGTTGCCTCAAATCAACAAACTTCATTTCATGGTGGTTGTCTTCTTTGCATAGGTCTGATTATGAGATTTGGAACTTTAGGCTTGTCAATGTTTAGCAATCTTTTTTCTATAGATGGCAGATCATTAAAGGACTCAAATGTATTGTATCTGCATAGCTGTTAATCAGCATGGTCGTTTACCTTGAAAATGGTAATAACAATTAGATTTGATTTTGTGGTTCTAAAAAAATGTGATCTATTTCGATATTAGTTGTTAGGCAGTAGATGCTAAGTAAGAGACTAGGAATTAAGATAAGAACTCATAAAAGATATTTCTAAGCAAACTGAGAGGATGAGAATCGGGGCCTCGAGCCTGGTAATACGGGGCCTCGATGTCGAACTCGGTGGCAAGTTATGGGCAGTCGGTAATGGACTAACAGCTTTGGGATCTTTAGTGAAGGCTCTTTATGATCAATAATGAGAAATAAATGAAGAACAAATAATAGAACACAACAAATGTATGCGATCAATAATAGAGTCAAGAGAGAATGTATTTAAGTTAGAGAGCAAAGAACGTTCTTGTATTCAATATTTTGTATTGTATGTTTCCCCCCTTACAGAATGACAAGGGTCCCCTTTATATATGATGGGGGATCCCAATATAGTACAACTGCATTTATTACAATGAAATATAGCTGATACAGCTATTTGCTAGTTTGGTGCAGACTAGTGCTTCTCTTGCAGGTTTTGTTAGCTTTGATCATATGCCTTGGGAACTTCCCGCTTTCTCGTGACAATCATCGATTTGCACTATCTCGCGGTCGAGCCTTAGGAACCCTCGGAGTCGAATCTCGAGTCGAATCATCGAGCCTTATGGGGGCGGTCTTTATGAGGTGCCTTAACGATGACAGAATCAGACCCTCTGATTTTTACCGTATACAATGGTTAACCTTAGTTTATTTATAGTCCCCGCGTTTCTTAGATTAAAATGATAAGAAACAATTGTGACACCGATGTCCTCGAGCCTCTTATGATGACGTCAAGCTCATGACGTGAGCTTTTTTGATAACTGGGGCGTCCCATCGGCACATTTTTTCTAGGAGCATTCAATGTAGCGCCGATTTATTTTCTCAAAGCGATAATATTATCGTTGATCCGTCTCCCAAAAAGCATTGATTGCGCCTGTTGGTACGTTTCCCAAAATGCATTGATTGCACCGTTGGTTACGCTGCCACCTTTCTATAAATGGAAGCTTTCTTGAACCAAAACTTCATTCAGTCGCTCTTCAACAACCTTTAACTCTTTTCTTCTCTTCATTATCATCCAACTATATTTCTCATGTTTAATGCGCGTGCCCGTAAGGTCACAAGGCAGTGTCCTCACCGGTTATGCCACGACTCTTCCTTAGACCTTTCCCCTACTGGGTGGGATTGCACTGGTTTGTTGTTGTTTTTGTTGTTGTTAGCCCGAAATAATGAGAGAATAATCCAAAATTATCTTCGTATTAAAGGACATACGGACCATGAACTCATGCTCATCTCTCTTAACTTCCACCTGGTGTGGCGTTTCACTCCTTTTGCTTTCCATGGAGTGAGGTGATGTCATCTACTAACTGTTGCATCCCACACTGGTGCAACGACTTAAGAAGTGGCTTCACAATAGTAGTGCTGGTGAGACCCATACTCGCCAAATTTTTCACGCAGCCACTTCTTCATCTTTTTCTACTTCTTCATCATTTTCTACTTCTTCATCTTTTTTTGTTTCTTCATCCTTTTCTTCTCCGGAGGAGGTTCTCGAAGACATCATTTGGAAGGTCGAGATTGGGTCCCCGAGGGAATGGTTCTCGCAGAAATTGATCTCGAAGATGTACCACCGAGAGCAGATTAGACTTTATTTTTTGCCTTTCTGTTTCTGTGTAAGGACCTTTTGTGGGCTTTTGTAATCAAGTGTAATGACCCCTCGAGGGCTTTTGTAATCTCTGTTTATTAATATAAAAATGTTTCTTCAATTTGTCTCTGATTTGTACCGGATTTGCCTTCATTTGCATTTGTGGAGAACCTAAGCACGTGGCTTTAACGATCGGCCCGAATACCGGACCTGGGCATAGGAATTTTCTCAATTTTTGATTGGTTGACATGATCTTCACTAAGAGCCTTTGCTGTTCCTCGGACTATGTCCGTGTTGACTTGATAGAAACTTAGGCTAGCGACTTCGAATTGAGTAAGAATGTGGCCCAGATTTTTAGAATAAAACTTAGCCCTTTAAAACTCCGTTGACAGTCCTCGAGGGATAATTTGCTCGAGCGTCAGAGGGAAAAAATTGCCCTTACGCTTTAACAGACAGTCCCCGAGTGAGAGTTTGCTCGAGCTCGGGCGGCCTAAAATCTTGATTTGGACATAGCGAAGACAGCCTTAAGGTGTTATAGATAGACCCTAGATGAGGATCCGCCTGGGCTTGGATAGCCCCCGGACTAAAGTAACCGAGAGAGCGTTTAACTTGATCTGAAGGCGCAAATAGCCTTAAGGCTTAATCGGTAATTCTTGAGTGAAAACTGGCCCGGGCCCAGGTAACTCGAGGGCTAAAGAGCTGGGCAAATGACCCATATTTGCAGAAATCCTCGAGATAGGGTACCACCTCGAGGTTAGGTTTATATGAATAGCTCCTTAGATCTTGTCTTCTGTTTTGACATAGATCCTCGAGATCGGGCACCATCTCGAGGCTTTGAGCGATATTGATGGCCAGTTAGAGCCTATCTTTGTTTTGACAGAGACCCTCGAGATTGGGCACCATATCGAGGCTTATAGTGATATTGATGGCTTCTTAGACCCTATCTTCATTTTGACAAAGGCCCTCGATATTGGGCACCATCTCGAGGATTATAGTGATATTGATGGCTCATTAGAGCCTATCTTCATTTTGAAAAAGACCCTCGAGATTGGGCACCATCTTGAGGCTCACAGTGATATTGATGGCTCCTTAGAGCCTATCTTCATTTTGACAGATACCCTCGAGATTGGGCACCTTCTTAAGGCTTATAGTAATATTGATGGCTCCTTGGAGCCTATGGCCATGTAGCACAAATCCTCGAGATCAGGTACCATCTCGAGGCTAGGTTGACGTGGGGGTCTTTGATCCTTCAAACGTTATACGACACCGTCAATCGTATGACACGATCGTGAAATGGCCGAGGTGATCCTGTCGGTACGCCTCCATGGAAGTGGTAATGGCATAGCCAGCATTTAATTGGCCTTCGAGGCAGGCGGATAGTTAGCGCTTGCTGTATATATATGTTTGTCTCCCCTTTTATGAGGATTCTGCTATTTTGAGCAGCTATCCTTCTTCATAAAGTTCTTTTTCCTTGCGTTAGGTCTTTCACAATTTTTAATTTTTAAGCCTTAGCTTAAATTTCCGCTCTCCCTCTCTTGTTTCAACATAGTTATGGCTGTTATGCTAGGATCCATTCAGCAAGGAGAGGAAAGTTTCGCCTCCAGTTCCCTCCTGGACGGTGGTACACTATCGGTGTCCAGTGAGCCAGCCTCGATACATTTTGTCTCGAGGGAGGACCCTTCGTCAGAAAAACCTCCCAACTTCAAGGACATTGGAAGTATGGTTCGAAGTTCATTTCTCTAATAGGAGAGAGGCATCTCGAGTCAGTGAGGAAAGATTGTGAATGGGGGGAAAAGGTAGTATTGCAGGAACCTTCCCCGAGAGAGAGCATCATGGATCATACAGAGGGGTTTTTGAATGTATACACGTACCCCTTTATGTTGGGCCCCCTTGATAGGGTCATGCTCGACTTTTGTCGGAAGTATTGGGCTACCCTAGCACAAGTTCACCCATCGTTTTGGAGGATAGTATTGATGATGAGATTCTTTGTGGAGGAAGCAGGGCTTGAGTTCAACCTTAGCCATCTTATCAGGCGATACAGGCCCTTTCACCACGGAGGCCTTCTAACCTTGCGATGTCGATCTGCCAGGTCTTTCGTTGTCGACGACGAAGAAAATGGGGACTGGGGATGGATGAGCCGATTTATCCGAGTACGTACTATTGACAATATCCCTGTGGAGTTCCTGTCTTTTCCTGAGGAATGGAACTATACATGTAAGTGGTACACTTGTGTTTTCATTATTTTGCTTATGGTGGAGGCAGGTCCTGCAAATGCGCTTTTCTTCCCCTTTCTGCAGCAATTCCGTAGATGCCATACGAGGTCCCTGACGTGACGAATTGTGCTTGGAAGCTAGCGGCTCGCTCGAATTATAACGAGCACAAGTGGAGAGACTTGTCTAAGGGTAGATGGGAGGCAAAACACCACGGTATGTGCTATGTGATTTGCTTCCTTTTGAAAGGCACTTTTCTTTTTATGCATACTGACTCCTTCATCATAGGAAATGGGGAATTTTCGGAGATAAGTTTGTGCCCTCTCGGAGAGGGAGAAGGGTCATCATCTTGAGGACCGAGGAATAACAACAAACAAAAAAAATATTTGCAGGGCGAAAGTGCTCATAGAGGGACAAGTCTAGCCCGGAGGCTTAGAGAAGATGTATCAGCTGAGCCTGTAGCACCCGAGATTTTAGAGAAAAGGCTCCTCCTTCGCCGCCGTCTTCTTCTCCCATCGAAGGTACTTCGAGGGATGTCTAAAGCCATGGGCCACTTTCATTGAGCGGAGTATCGAGCGAGCGTGTTCCAATTGGGAGTGGTTCTACCGGGGCCGATGGGTCCAGGCCAGTAGATGTGCGTTCAACCTTTGACGAGGCTCAGCTACTCTACTCAGTAGTGAGTTTTGGTCAACTGTATTAGTTTTTTAGTTTTGCAATTTTACCTTCTCATTGATTTCCTTCACCTTAGGCTTTTGACAAGATCAAGTCTGAGCTGCTCCGTCGTGAGTCCAGGTTGCAAAAAGTCATGGATGGGGAAAAATCCCTCAGGCTTCATTGCAATAAATGGGAAGATGAGGTGGTGTACTTGCGCTATGAGGCGAGTCGAAGTCTGAACTATGAAAACTACCTCGAGGGACAGGTAATTTTTGTCCGAGGGGTATATGTTTCCTCTTCTACCCTCTGAGATTAATGTTTTGATACTTCAGTTGCAAAAAAGGACGGAGGACCTGGAGCGCTTTGGGGCGATGTTGGCCAGGCCAAGCATGAGAGTAACGAGCTATGGGCTCAGATAGATGCCCATGCTGCGACCAAGAAGAATGCTCTGGCCAAGGTTTCTGACCTCGAGGTACAGCGCCGAAATGCTCGCGAGAACAGCTCGGTTCAAACGGATATGATTGCAAGGCTCGAGTCTGAGCTTCTGAAGATAAAGGCCGAAGTTATGGACGCTCGGGCTGAAGCCGAAGCGATCCAATTTAAGGTTGATAAGAAAGTGGCCGTCTATTTGAAAGAAGCTGCTGATGCTCGATCTGAGCTAAGGGGGGATCTCGACCGAGAGAGTAGGAGCAAAGAGTATGCTCGATGAAAATCTCGAAGGGAAACCCTCAAAGAAAATCATGCTAGGGGCTTCGATCACTCGGAAGAGATAGCGTAGGCCAAGGTGGATGAGTACGACGCCAAGTTCCTTTTGTCCGATGCCGAAGATAATGAGAAAGAGGTTGATGGGGCCGCAGTCCCCGAGGGAAAATAGACTATGCTTTTTTCTTTTTGATTCTTTGTACAGTGTTCTTAGAGAATTTTGTAAATGTAGCCTAGCGGTGTTTCATTTATGCATATATAAAGAAACCTTTCGGTTTTCTCCTTTCATAAGTTTCTATTTGCTTGTGCATGTCTCTCTTCGTTTTGAATTTGTACATTCGTCGGTGGTTTGCCAAACGATTTGGCTTTAGAGTAGGAACCCTTAGGTTTACAATTTGGCCCTGAGGCTTGTTGGGCTAGCCCGTAGGCTCTTTAAGCATGAGGTCGGTACGACCTTTTTAATTTTAAGCTGACAACAATGGCTCTTCTGCCTTTGCCCTTAGGCATATTCAGTTAACTGTTTTGGGCGCATTCTTCGAGTCGGATTCCGACTGGAGCTTATCGACCCTTAAGTTTTTAAATTTTAAGCTAGCCCTTAAGCTCTTACAACCTTTATTACGGGCTGGCGACAGTGGCTTTTATGCATTGGGTTGGTACAACCTCTTAGTTTAGGCTGGCGACAGTGGCTCTTACGCATTGGGCCGGTACGACCTCTTAGTGTGGGCTTTATTTTTCCCTCTTTAAAGACTTTTGAAGTTTTTATGTTCGCCTGACTCTTCAATCATTCGATTAGAACCTCGATTGTGAGCCATTTATGCTGTAATAGATGAGCACCTCAGGAGGTTTCGCTCGATGGCTGAATGATTTTGAATCCTCTAGTTTGGAGCTGATATGATCGAAGCTTTTTTGCTTAAGTCGAGGGTAGCCTAATTAACCGGTTCTTTTTGAAGTTTTTTGAAGTAATTGAAGGCCTGTGATATTATAGTGACGGTCGGGCATCCCCGAGTTGCGTTAGTTTGGCTGGTACAGCCTTGTGACCGTAGTCATTTGTATTTCGTTGTAGCCTTTTAATCCAAGAATGAAATAATTTCGACGTCTATATCAAGGGTATGCCTTTTTAGGGGTCTTACATGTTCGAATATATAGCCTTAGCTTTAAGACCAGGATTATGCCTTTTTGTAATGTCTTATAACTTTTTACATGCCTTAGTTGAGGTGTTACAGTTTTGGTTACTCGGTACAAGTGTAGTTCATGCCTTTCTTGAGGTCTTACATATTTTGGTTTTGCCTTATTAAGGTCTTACGAGCTCGAGGTTGGCCACATGGGGTCTTATAGCCTCGGGTTTTCAATAAGTCGATGGGGTGGCAGTCGGCGACAGTCCCCGAGATATTGAGAGTTTCTCGACTCTGGAGCTGTTTTGTGTGAACTTGGAGTTGCCTCATTGAGGGCTTACTAGTTTAAAGTTTTTGTCCTGGAGGTTATGTGACTTCGAGTTTTTGATGTCAATCCCCGAGTGTTCGGTAATTTTCTGGCTCTGGAGCCGTTTTTTTGAAAAATAGCAGATTTCTTCCAAGCGCAAAGCGTTCTGTTGGGACAAATATTTCTTGATTACTTAGCACAAGTATACATGTTTTCGCTGTCGAGGGCTCAGTATTCTATACGGACACAGTTCGTTAGACCGTTTGGCCCGCAACATCATTTTCCTATCGAAACCCATTTTGGCACATCTTGACTTCTCCAAGGAGGTGACCTCCCGGGGGGGTAGCCCCCCAATATTCTAGGTTGATTGAAGAGAAGCCTTGAATACTTGTTGAGTTTTCCTTAGGTAGCACATGGATGTTGCCTCATTAAAAACCTTGCTGGTGAAACCCTTCTTGGGATAAAACTCGATCGAAGGAAAAGAGTGCAACATATGCTTTGAGATCTAAGGTCTTCAAGCTGGACATCGCTTCGACTGTTCCAATCGGATACCTGCGCACAGATTAGTGTATAATGTAAATGAAAAGGGGAACGATTATACCTTAGTGCTGATGGCGCTTCGAACTTTGATATGCTCCAGCCGTTTGCTCCGAGGACGCGGTACGGTCATTTACACATTTAGTTAGGTGTACCCGATAATATATCTCGCTATTGCTTCTTTATTATTTGCTTATCTTTTGGCTCCTTCCATGCTGGAGGTGTTGATGCAGGTGCCAAATTGTGCATCGCGAACATCTCTCTCCCAGCATTTGTTCTACGTACACAGTTTTTATTTCGTCCTTTATCGAAAAATTCATCATTTGATGGAGGGTGGATGGTACTGCTCTCATGCAGTGTATCCATGGACATCCGAGCAAGGCATTGTACCTCATGTCTCCTTCGATGACATGGAACTTGACATTTTTGGTTGTGCCGACCACGTTGACCGGGACGGTGATTTCTCCTTTTGTTGTCTTGTTTGCTATGTTGAATCCGTTGAGGACTCGAGGGGCAGGCACGTTATGGTCGAGCAGTCCGAGGTGCTCCACCACCCTCGACCAGATGATGTTGGCCGAGCTACCTGGATCCACAAGTACACATTTAACTTGAAATGTATTCACAAGAAAAGAGATTACCAATGCGTCGTTACGAGGTTGAGACAGGGTCTAGGTGTCCTCATCATTGAATGTGAGAGTTTCCTCGGGTATGTAACCCCGAGTTTGCTTTCCCCTGGTGATGGATATTTTTATTCGTTTGATGGTGGGTTCATGTGGGATGTCGACTCCTCCAACAATCATGTGGATGACATGTTGTGGTTCTTCTATTTCATTTTTTCTGTTCGCCTCTCTTTCTCGAAATTGATGTTTGGCTCATTCGTTGAGGAACTCTTAGAGGTTCCCTTTGCTAAGTACTCGGGCTACTCTCAGAGCTGTCTGCAGTCCTCGGTCCTATGACCATGCGTGCTGCAAAACTCGCACACTAGGTTGGGGTTCCTTTGCGACGGATCTGATTGTACGGGTTTTGGCCACCTGGTTTCTCTGATTTTATCGATGGCAGAGACGATATCTGAAACGTCCATGTTGAAGTTGTATTCCGACAATCAGGGTGCCTCCATCGGTCCAATATGTCTGTTGAATCCGGCTCTGCTTACAAGTCCCCAACGATTCTGACCTCGATCTTTCCTTCGGTCATTTCGGGGTACGTTATGCCTTGGAGAATTTCTTCTATCCTTAGTGTATAGTTAGTAGTTTAGTACCTTTCCTTGTTTGGCTTTGGCTCCTTTGTTACAAGGCTGCTAGGATATACTTAGCCTGAGGGGGCTCCTAGTTGGTCGTCCTCGACCCTGATCTTTGATTGGTATCGGTTGTGGATATCCAACCAGGTCACTGCGGGATATTCGGCCAAGTTCTGCTTCAGCTGCTTCGAAGCTACCGAGCTTCACTCGTTCAAACTTTGAGTGAAGGCATGTACGGCCCAGTCGTCGCAAACTGGTGTTAATTTCATTTGCTCTATTTGAAAGAAAGACACAAAATCCTGCAACATCTCATTTTCTCGTTGTTCGATTTTGAAGATGTAGGATTTCCTTGTATCCACCTTGATTGCACTGGCATGTGCCTCTATGAAAGAATCTGCCAGCATGGCAAACGAGTCTATTGAATTCGGGGCGAGGTTGTGGTACCACATCATGGCCCTCTTCGAAATTGTTTCTCCGAACTTCTTTAGTATGACGGACTCAATATCGTCGTCCTTTAAGCCATTGCCCTTCACTGCACAAGTGTAAGCAGTTACGTGCTCGTTGGGGTCCGAGGTTCCGCAGTATTTTGGAAGATCGGGCATTCTAAACTTCTTCAGGATGGGTTTTGGAGCACCGTCTTATGGGAATTGCTTTACGGTTGGTGAGCATGTATTGCTCCGAGTATCGCCTATGAATGGCGTGATGAGATTTGGGAAGAAGGGCAAGCTTAGCCCTAGGTTCATTGGTCTGTTTGAGATTCTTGATCGAGTGGGACAGGTGGCTTATAGACTTGATTTGCCGCCTAGCTTATCAGCCGTGCATCCAGTTATTCATGTATCCATGCTCTGGAGGTATCACGGCGATCCAACCCACGTGTTAGATTTCAGCACTGTCCAGTTGGGCAAGGACTTGTCTTATGAGGAGGAGCCGACAGCTATTCTAGACCGCCAGGTTCGTCAGTTGAGATCCAAGAATTTCGCTTATGTTCGTGTCCAGTGGAGAGGTCAGCCTCCTGAGGCATCGACCTGGGAGTCCGAGTCTGATATGCGGAGCCGTTACCCTCATCTCTTTCCCGACTCAGGTACTTCTTTCTTTTGTCCATTCGAGGACGAACGGTTGTTTTAGTGGTGGAGGATGTGACGACCCAAAGGGGGTCATCACTTGTTTTCTTACCCATTCCGTACTTCTGAGGCCTTGAAAACCTCATCTAGGGTCGCCTCGATTTGCGTGTGCAGTCCGAGCGCGTAGCCGGAAAGCTTAAATATGAATTCTATGAGAAAAATGCTGAATTTTGATATTAAATTGACTAAGTTTGACTTCGGTCAACAATTTGGGTAAACGGACCCGGACCCATGATTTGACGGTCACGGAGGGTCCGTAGGAAAATATGGGACTTGGGCGTATGCCCGGAATCAAATTCCGAGGTCCCAAGTCCGACAAATGAATTTTGTGTGAAATTGTTTTTTGAAATAATTAATGAAATTGGAAACAACATTTGATTAGAAGACTATGGTATCGGACCGTATTGTGGTTCCGGCGCCCGGTACAAGTCCTATATATGATTTAAGCACATTCTGTAAAGTTTGGCTGAGAACGGGCGTCGTTTGACGTGTTTCGGACTTAAAATGCGAATTTGATGTTCTATGAAAAATTTGGAAGAAATCCTGAGCTTTAAGGCTTGATTTGATGTATATGATGTTATTTTGGCGATTTGATCGCACGGATAAGTCCGTAGGATGTTTTTGAGGTTGTGTGTATGTTTGGTTTGGAGCCCCGAGGGCTTGGGTGAGTTTCGAGTATGTTCCGGGATGCCTTAGGCTTAAAATACCAGATGTTGCAGGTTCAGGAAAATATTGCAGACTCTGAACCCTCCAGCGCGGTCCGCGAGAAATCGCGTGCGGTCGCGGAGGGGCCAGCGCGGCCGTGGTCGCCTTTGCACGGTCCGCGGTTGGTGCTGTGCGGTCGCGATCGCCTTTGCACGGTCCGCGGTCGTCTTTGTGCGGTCTGCGCAGGGAATTTCAGAGATCAGCAGGTCTTCAAGTAGGTCAGTGCGGTCGCGGTGCTTTTTGCGTGGTCCCCAGGGGACTTCCGCAGGGTATAAATAAAGGGGAATTTCAGTCATTTTTCACTTTTCAAAAACCCAAAACATAAGAGGCGATTTTCCCAATGATTCTTCTTCTTCAAAATGATTGGTAAGTGACTTCTAACTCATTTTCTTCACTCCTTCACATCTTTTAACATAATTTCAACTTCAAATCAAAGATTTCAATGGGGAAATTTGGGTAGGTTGGGTAGAACCTAAGTTTTGCTAAAATTGGGGTATTAGACCTCAATTTAAGGTCCGATTTCAAAACAAATTACATATTTGGGTTGGTGGGGGAATGGGTAACCGGGTTTTGGTTCGAACCTCATGTTTGACCACGTTGGCCTGAGGGGCATTTTGGTCATTTTACCTAAATTCATGTCTTAGCTTTAAATTAAATACTGGAATCAGTTGCTTGAGATGTTATTTACGAGATGTAATTGAAATGAATAGATTTGGGCCATTTGGAGTCGGATACTCCTGGCAAAGGTGTGGTTTCGAGTTGATTTTGGAGCCGGTTTGAGGTAAGTGGCTTGTCTAACCTTGTGTGCGGACTTTTCCCCTTAGGATATGATATTTGGTAATTGAATGCCTGGTATGTGAGGTGACGAGCGCGTACTTGAGCTAATTGTTGAAAATCCGGTTTTACTTTAAATATCTAGACTGAGTTTCCTTCTTACCTGCTTTATTCTACTTGTAATTATAGCCCGTGTTAGATTAGAAAAGCATGCTTAGCTGACCTAAATTGCCTATTTGCTCAAGTTGCCTTGATTGTAATACGTGAAGCCTGTTAGGCTAGAACTACTTGTCGCCTTGTATTTTTTTTGTACTCTCGTTATGAATATCTCCTTGTTGTGGCTGCGTATTTACATTGGGACTACAGATGTGGAATTCCGGTGGCTCCCCCCCTTGTTTGTTTACTTTGGACTGCGGGTTAGATTCTCGATAGATCCCCCTGCATATTTACCTTGGGACAACGGGTTAGATTCCCGGTAGATCCCCATGCACATCTACTTTGGGACTGCGGGTTAGTTTCCCGATAGATCCCCCTGCACATTTACTTTGGGACTGCGGGTTAGATTCCCGATAGATCCCCCTACACATTGATAGTTGGACTCTGGGATGGTATCCCGGGAGATCTTTCGCATATACTCATATGATGGACTACGGGACGGTATCCCGGGAGCTCCTTGGACAGTTGATGAAAGGAACTACAGGACGGTATCCTGGGAGATCCTCGTTGTTTGTATAAATATCGAGCTGTTTTATTCTGTGTTATCTTTTTCTCTGAATGTTAATTGTTGTCTTGTATAACCTGTCTTATTTCATAGTTGTAAACATTATTTCTGTTTATTTCATGCTGTTGCAAGACTTATTATTATTATTATTCTCAGTAGGGCCCTGACCTTCCTCGTCACTGCCCAACCTAGGTTAGGCTTGGCACTTACTGAGTACCGCTGTGGTTTACTCATGCCCCTTCTGCACATGTTTTTCATGTGCAGATCCAGGTACCTCCACCCAGACGTACTATCCTTGAGGCATGGAGAGCTACGGAGACTTCGAGGTACATCTGAAGTGTCCGTAGACCGAAGAGTCTCCTTCTTTATTCTATCTGTAGCATTTAGCCTTCTTTCGTACTTTTGCTTTAGACATTCTGGAGTTAGAGCCGTATATTACCTTCCGTTAGCTTGTGTTCCCGTGAGTTTCCGGGTTTTGGGGTGATATTGTAGACTTCCGCATTTTGAGTTGTATATGCCGAGCGGCATTTATATATAGTTTTCTTTTAGTTGTTCAGTTTTAGTTAATTATTCTGCAAGCTATGTTGTTTTTCCGCATTATTAGGCTTACCTAGTTATAGGAAGTAGGTGCCATCACGACATGTTCACGGAGGGCGAACTGGGGTCATGACAAGTTGGTATCAGAGCTCTAGGTTCATAGGAGTCACAGAACACAAGTCGGTTTATTAGTCTCGCTGATCGGTACGGAGACGTCTATACTTCTCTACGAGAGGCTATGTAACCGTTAAGAAAATTTCACTTCTTTTGATTCCGTGTCGTGCAAGATTTTTGACATCACAATCCTAAACTTCTGCCTTCTATTCTCTCACAGATGGTGAGGACACACACTACTCAGGATGATCAGCCACCCGCGCCCTCTACTGTAGCCATCAGAGACCGGGGTCGGTGTAGAGGTCGAGGACACGCACGTGGTGCAGCCAGAGCACCTGCGCGAGCTGCCGCTGAGGCACCACCAACAGATCCAGCCGGAGCCCAGGCACCTGGCACGCCTACTACTTCCACTTCTACTCCAACTCTCTAGGAGACTTTGGCTCAGTTCATGAGTATGTATACCACCTTGGCTCAGGCAGGGTTGCTTCCCGTTGCTGCAGCCACATCCTAGGCCGGGGAAGGAGCACAAACTCCCGCCGTCCGCACTCCTGAGCAGCGGGTACAGGTGAGCAGGTTCTCGAGATTATCCCCGCACCGCCTGCAGCGCCAGTTCAGCCCGAGGATGGGTCAGCTATTTCAGAGGACGAGCAGCGGAGACTTGAGAGGTTCAAGAAGTATGATCCCCCAGTATTCAGTGGATTAGCATCAGACGATTCCTTGGGATTTCTAGACGAGTGTCACTGCATTCTTCGTACTATGGGCATAGTAGAGTCCAGCGGGTCTCCTTCACTGCCTTCCAGCTTCGGGGGAGCCGCCTATGATTGGTGGCGCACTTATGAGATAGACAGTCCAGCTAAGGCTGCCTCACTGACCTGGATCCAGTTCTCAGATATGTTCATGAGAGAGTTTGTCCCCCAGAGTCTCAGGGACGCATGGCGCGCAGAGTTTGAGCATTTGCGCCAGGGTGCTATGACCGTTTTGGAGTATGCTATCCGCTATACCAGGTTGGCCAGGCATGCACCGGCCTTGGTTGCTACAGTTCGTGAGAGAGTTTGCAGGTTCATTAAGGGTCTTATCCCACCCATCAGATCTAGCATGGCTCGAGAGTTGGAGATGGACATTCCTTATCAGCAGGTAGTGAGCATTGCTAGGAGGATTTAGGGTATGCTCGCCAGGGAGCGAGGGGAGAGGGAGGCTAAGAGGTCTCGAGAGTCGGGTCACTACTCTGGTGCCCGTACCCCAATGGCAGATCGTTATGGCAGAGGTTATGCGGGTCTCCCCGTTCATTCAGCTCTTCCAGTAGCCAGCAGTGCTCCAGCTCCGCCTACACCTTAGGATCCTTACTATGCACCTCTAGTTTCTAGCGCGCCTCCTGCGCGGGGTGCTTCCAGAGGTCAGTCCAGCAGGCCTGGCTCTAGTCAGTCACAGCCACCGCGTCCTCCCAGAGCTTGTTTCGAGTGCGGTGATACACGCCATATGGTTAGGGACTGCCCTAGACTTGGTAGGGGTGCATCTTCATGGACTGCTCAGCCACAGCGTGCTCCTCAGGCCATGGTCACAGCTCCAGCTGCTACCCCATCTGCCCAGCCGGCTAGGGGCGGAGGTCGGGGAGATAAAGGTCGCCCTCGAGAGAGGGGTCAGGCCAGATATTATGCTATTACTGCTCGTATCGCGGCTGTTGCCTCCGACTCTGTCATTACAGGTATTATACTGGTCTATCATAGAAAGGCATCGGTTCTATTCGATCCGGGCTCTACTTATTCTTATGTGTCTTCTTACTTTGCTATGTATTTGGGTATGCCTCGGGATTCTTTCAGTGCCCCTGTGTATGTTTCTACTTCTGTGGGGGATTCTCTTATTGTGGACCGCATTTATCGGTCATGTTTGGTTACTATTCGTGGTTTTGAGGCCAGAGCGGATTTATTGTTACTCGGTATGGTTGATTTTGACATTATCTTGGGCATGGACTGGTTGTCGCCCCATTTTGCTATTCTTGATTATCACGCCAAGACCGCGACGCTAGCTATGCCAGGTATTTCGCGTATTGAGTGGAGTGGTACTTTAGATCACACTAACAATAGAGTTATCTCTTTTCTAAAAGCTCAGCGTATGGTTGAGAAGGGGTGTGCCGCGTATTTAGCTTATGTGAGAGATGTCAGTGCTGATACCCCTTCTGTTGATTCAGACCCAGTGGTACGGGATTATCCCGATGTGTTTCCAGCTAATCGTTCGGGCATGCCGCCCGATAGACACATTGATTTTGGCATCCATTTATTGTCGGGCACTCAGCCCATTTCCATTCCTCCGTATCGTATGGCTCCTCTTGAGTTGAAGGAGTTGAAGGATCAGTTGCAGGAATTGCTTGATAAGGGTTTTATTCGACCCAATGTTTCACTGTGGGGTGTTCCTGTCTTGTTTGTGAAGAAGAAGGATGGTTCTATGCGTATGTGTATTGATTATCACCGGTTAAACAAGGTTACAGTGAAGAACCGTTATCCCTTGCCTCGTATCGATGATCTGTTTGACCAGCTTCAGGGAGCACAGGTGTTTTCTAAGATTGACTTGTGCTTAGGCTACCATCAGTTGAAGATTCGGGAGCCAGATATCCCGAAGACTGCCTTCAGGACTCGGCATGGCCATTACGAGTTCCTTGTTATGTCATTTGGACTGACCAATGCCCCAGCGGCTTTCATGCATTTGATGCATAGTGTGTTCAGGCCATATCTTGACTCGTTCGTTATTGTTTTTATTGATGATATTCTGGTGTACTCCCGGAGTCGGGAAGATCACGAGCGGCACCTGAGGACCGTGCTTCAGACCGTGAGAGAGAAGAAGCTATATGCAAAGTTCTCAAAATGTGAGTTTTGGTTGAGTTCGGTGGCATTCTTAGGCCACGTGATTTTGAGTGAGGGCATTTGAGTGGATTCGAGGAAGATAGAGGCCGTGCAGAGTTGGCCCAAGCCGTCCTCAGCTACAGAGATTCGCAGTTTCCTTGGTTTGGCAGGCTACTACAGTCGTTTCGTGGAGGGATTTTCATCGATTGTGGCCCCTATGACTAGATTGACCCAGAAGGGTGCCCCATTTCAGTGGACAGAGAAGTGTGACGCGAGCTTTCAGAAGCTCAAGACAGCTTTTACTACAGTCCCAATTTTGATATTGCCTACCAGTTCGGGGTCTTATACTGTCTATTGTGATGCCTCGATAGTTAGCCTCGCAGCGATGTTGATGCAGGACGATACGGTAATTACCTACGCGTCCAGGCAGTTGAAGATACATGAGAAGATCTACCCTGTCCACGACCTTGAGTTAGCTGCTATTGTTCATGCCTTGAAGATCTCGCGTCATTATTTGTACGGTGTGCCTTGTGAGATCTATACTGACCACCGGAGTTTGCAGCACTTGTTCAAGAAAAAAGATCTAAATTCGCTCCAGAGGAGATGGTTAGAGTTGTTGAAGGACTACGATATTACTATTCTGTATCACCCGGGCAAGGCCAAGATGGTGGCGGATGCCTTGAGTCACCGGGCGGAGAGTTTGGGGAGTTTGGCATATTTACCAGCTTCAGAGAGGCCCATGGCGACGGATGTTCAGGCCATAGCCATCCAGTTTGTGAGATTGGACCTTTCGGAGCCCAGTCGGGTTCTAGCTTATGTAGTTTCCCGGTCTTCCCTATTTGATCGTATAAGGGAGCGACAATATGATGACCCTCATTTGCTTGTCCTTAAGGACAAGGTCCAGCGTGGTGATGCCAGAGATGTGACCATCGGAGATGACGGGGTATTGAGGATGTAGGGCCGGATTTGTGTGCCCAATGTTGATGAACTCCGAGAGTTGATTTTAGCAGAGGCCCATAGTTCACGGTATTCCATCCATTCGGGTGCCGCGAAGATGTATCAGGACTTGAGGCAGCACTATTGGTGGAGGCGGATGAAGAAAGATATAGTTGGGTATGTGTCTAGATACCTCAACTGCCAGCAGGTGAAGTGTGAGTACCAGCGACCGGGTGGGTTGCTTCAGCAGATAGAGATTCCGGAGTGGAAATGGGAGCGCATCACCATGGACTTTGTATCTGGACTCCCACGGACCCTTAAGAAGTTTGATGCCATTTGGGTTATTGTGGATCGGCTGACCAAGTCCGCTCATTTTATTCCTGTGTGTACCACCTATTCATCGGAGCGGTTGGCGGAGATATATCCGGGAGATCGTCCGTCTACATGGTATTCCAGTCTCTATTATTTCAAACACAAGTACTCAGTTTACATTGCGGTTCTGGAGAGCCGTGCAGCAGGAGCTAGGTACTCGGGTGGAGTTGAGCACGGCATTTCACCCCGTGACGGACGGACAGACCGAGCGCACTATTCAGATTCCTGAGGATATGCTTCGTGCGTGTGTGATTGAGTTTTGAGGGTCTTGGGATCAGTTCTTGCCATTGGCAGAGTTTGCTTACAACAACAGCTATCAGTCCAACATCAGATAGCGCCGTATGAGGTTTTATATGGTAGGAGGTATAGATCTCCAGTTGGATGGTTTGAGCCGGGGGAGGCTCGGTTGTTAGGTACGGATTTGCTTCAGGAGACCTTGGACAAGGTCAAGATCATCCAGGAGAGGCTTCGTTCAGATCAGTCTAGGCAGAAGAGTTATGCAGATCGCAAGGTTCGAGATGTAGCATTTATGGTAGGTGAGCGATTATTGCTTCGAGTATCGCCTATGAAAGGTGTGATGAGATTTGGGAAGAAGGGTAAGCTTAGCCCTAGGTTCATTGGTCCGTTTGAGATTCTTGATCGAGTGGGACAGGTGGTTTATAGACTTGCATTGCCGCCTAGCATATCAGCCGTGCATCCAGTTTTTCATGTATCCATGCTCTGGAGGTATCACGGCGATCAAGCCCACGTGTTAGATTTCAGCACTGTCCAGTTGGACAAGGACTTGTCTTATGAGGAGGAGCCGGTAGCTATTCTAGACCGCCTGGTTCTTCAATTGAGATCGAAGAGTTTCCCTTCTGTTCGTGTCCAGTGGAGAGGCAGCCTCCTGAGGCATCGACCTAGGAATCCAAGTCTGATATGCGGAGCCGTTACCCTCATCTCTTTCCCGACTCAGGTACTTCTTTCTTTTGTCTGTTCGAGGATGAACGGTTGTTTTAGTGGTGGAGGATGTGACGACCCAAAGGGGGTCATCACTTGTTTTCTTACCCATTTCGTACTTCTCAGGCCTTGAAAACCTCATCTAGGGTCGCCTCGATTTGCGTGCGCAGTCCCGGCGCGTAGCCGGAAAGCTTAAATATGAATTCTGTGAGAAAAATGCTAAATTTTTATATTAAATTGACTAAGCTTGACATAGGTCAACATTTTGGGTAAACGGACCCGGCCCCGTGATTTGACGGTCCCGGAGGGTCCGTAGGAAAATATGGGACTTAGGCGCATGCTCGGAATCAAATGCCGAGGTCCCAAGTCCGAGAAATGAATTTTTGTGTGAAATTGTTTTTGGAAATAATTAATGAAATTGGAAACGAAATTTGATTAGAAGACTATGGTATCGGGACCGTATTGTGGTTCCGGCGCCCGGTACAAGTCTTATATATGATTTAAGCACATTCTGTAAAGTTTGGCTAAGAACGGGCGTCGTTTGACGTGTCTCGGACTTAAAATGCGAATTTGATGTTCTATGAAAAATTTGGAAGAAATCCTGAGCTTTAAGGTTTGATTTGATGTATATGATGTTATTTTGGCGATTTGATCGCACGGATAAGTTCGTAGGATATTTTTGAGGCTATGTGTATGTTTGGTTTGGAGCCCTGAGGGCTCGGGTGAGTTTCGAGTAGGTTCCGGGATGCCTTAGGCTTAAAATACCAGATGTTGCGGGTTCAGGAAAATATTGCAGACTCTTAACCCTCCAGCGCTGTCCGTGAGAAATCGCGTGCGGCCGCGGAGGGGCCAGCGCGGCCGTGGTCGCCTTTGCGCGGTCCGCGGTTGGTGTTGTGCGGCCGTAGTCGTCTTTGCGCGGTCCGCGCAGGGAACTTCAGAGATCACCAGGTCTTCAAGTAGGTCAGCGCGGTCGCGGTCCTTTTTGTGCGGTCCGCGCAGGGGACTTCCGTAGGGTATAAATAAACGGGAATTTCAGTCATTTTTCACTTTTTAGAAACCCAAAACATAAGAGGCGATTTCCCAACGATTCTTCTTCTTCAATACGATTGGTAAGTGACTTCTAACTCATTTTCTTCACTCCTTAACATCTTTTAACATAATTTCAACTTCAAATCACAGATTTTAATGGGGAAATTTGGGTATGTTGGGTAAAACCTAGGTTTTGCTAAAATTGGGGATTTGGACCTCAATTTGAGGTCCGATTTCAAAACAAATTACATATTTGGGTTCGTGGGGGAATGGGTAACCGGGTTTTGATTCGAACCTCGGGTTTTGACCACGTTGGCCTGAGGGGCAGTTTGGTCATTTTACCTAAATTCGCGTCTTAGCTTTAAATTAAAAAGTGGAATCAGTTGCTTGAGATGTTATTTACGAGATGTAATTGAAATGAATAGATTTGGGCCATTTGGAGTCGGATACTCGTGGCAAAGGTGTGGTTTCGAGTTGATTTTGGAGCCGCTTTGAGGTAAGTGGCCTTTCTAACCTTGTGTGAGGGACTTTTCCCCTTAGGATATGATATTTTGTAATTGAATGCCTGGTGTGTGAGGTGACGAGCGCGTACTTGAGCTAATTGATGAAAATCCGGTTTTACTTTAAATATCTAGACTGAGTTTCTTTCTTACCTGCTTTATTCTACTTGTAATTATAGCCCGTGTTAGATTAGAAAAGCATGCTTAGCTGACCTAAATTGCCTATTTTCTCAAGTTGCCTTGATTGTACTTCGTGAAGCCTGTTAGGCTAGAACTACTTGTTGCCTTGTATTTTTTTTTTCTCTCGTTCTGAATATCTCTTTGTTGTGGCTGCGTATTTACATTGGGACTACGGATGTGGGATTCCGTTAGCTCCCCCTTGTTTGTTTACTTTGGGACTGCGGGTTAGATTCCCGATAGATCCCCCTGCACATTTACTTTGGGACTGCGGGTTAGATTCCCGATAGATCCCCATGCACATTTACTTTGGGACTGCAGGTTAGATTCCCGATAGATCCCCCTGCACATTGATAGTTGGACTACAGGACGGTTTCCCGGGAGATCCTTCGGATATACTCATATGATGGACTATGGGACGGTATCCTGGGAGCTCCTTGGACAGTTGATGAAAAGGACTATAGGACGGTATCCTGGTAGATCCTCGTTGTTGGTATAGATATCGAGTTGTTTTATTCTGTGTTATCTTATTCTCTGAATGTTAATTGTTGTCTTGTATAACCTTTCTTATTTCATAGTTGTACCCATTATTTCTGTTTATTTCATACTATTGCAAGACTTATATTATTATTATTATTCTCAGTAGGGATCTGACCTTCCTCGTCACTACCCAATCGAGGTTAGGCTTGGCACTTACTGAGTACCGTTGTGGTGTACTCATTCCTCTTCTGTGCATGTTTTTCATGTGCAGCTCCAGGTACCTCCACCCAGGCGCACTATCCTTGAGGCAAGGAGAGCTACGGAGACTTCGAGGTACATCTGCAGCGTCCGCAGACCGAAGAGTCTCCTTCTTTATTCTATCTGTAGCATTTAGCCTTCTTTCGTACTTTTGCTTTAGACATTCTGGAGTTAGAGCCACATATTACCTTCCGTTAGCTTGTGTTCCCGTGAGTTTCCGGGTTTTTGGGTGATATTGTAGACATCCGCATTTTGAATTGTATATACCGAGCGGCATTTATATATAGTTTTCTTTTAGTTGTTCAGTTTTAGTTAATTATTCCGCAAGCTATGTTGTTTTTCCGCGTTCTTAGGCTTACCTAGTTATAGGAACTAGGTGCCATCACGACATGTTCAGGGAGGGCGAACTGGGGTCGTGACATAAATGAATAATAATTAATAGAACACATTAAATGTAAGCGATCAATAATAGAGTCAAGAGAGAATGTATTTAAGTTAGAGAGAAGAGAATGTTCTTGCATTCAATATTGTATGTTGTATATTTCCCCCGTTATAAATTGACAAGGGTCCCCTTTATATATGAGGGGGGATCCCAATATAGTACAACTGCATTTATTACAAAGAAATATAGATGATATAACTATTTGCTAGTTTGGTGCAGACTAGCGCTTCTCTTGCAGGTTTTGTTAGCTTTGATCATATGCCTTGTGAACGTCACACTTTTTTGTGACAATCATCGATTTGCACTGTCTCGCGGTCAAGTGTTAGGAACCCTCAGGGTCGAACCCCGAGTCGAATCTTCAAGCCTTCTGGGGGCGGTCTTTACGAGGTGCCTTAACGATCACAGAATGGGACCCTCTGATTTTTACTGTGTACAATGGTTAACCTTAGTTTATTAATAAAGTGTAATGGTAAACCATAGTTAGTGAATTAGTTAATAGTTAGTTAAGAAAGTTAGTTTGAGTTTGTTATAAATGGCGGTCATTTTTACAGCTAGCCTCAAACTTCTTTTTTACAAATGAAGATAGCCTTTCTCTAATTTCCTCTATTCTAGATTATTCTTCTTCCTAGCTTAGATCTCTCTCCCATGTAATCTAACAAGGTATTAGAGCCAGCGGTTGAGATCTAAGTGAATTGCAAGCAAAATCAAGTCTTCTTTGTTACTTCAATTTTACAATTGAAAGCTGAATTGAGCTAGAGTAACGTTTGGTTAAATATATGGTTTGCTAATTTCTTATTTTGAAGCTAATTTTTCAGTCAACAATGGCGATTGAAGATGAACAAATTGGTGCAGCGACTACTACTGACAATTTCACGGCCGGAACTGCCACTTTTCCTACCATTGATCACAATCATCCCTTGTACCTGCAACCAACAGACACACCAGGTAGCCCTTTGATCTCTCTTCAACTAACCGGATCAGACAATTATGCCTTGCGGAGTCGTGCAATGAGAATATGTTTGCTAGGTAAAAGTAAACTAGGTTTTGTCGATGGGAGATTTCCTAAATCTAAATTTGAACCTAAGCTTCGTGATTTGTGGGAGAAAGTCAATGTTATAATTCTCTCATGGATAATGAATGTTGTTAGACCAAGATTGTTGAGTAGTGTGTTATATGCATCTAGTGCTCATAGAGTTTGGGAAGATTTGAAGGAGAGGTTTGATAAAGTAAATGGCTCAAGAATACTCTATTTGCATAGAGAAGTTCATACCCTAACCCAAGGAATTATGACTGTGACTGGCTATTTTTCAACGATAGAGAGCTATGGGATGAGTTTAATGCTCTCTTGCCTTGTCCTGGTTGTCCTTGTCCTGAATCTAAATAGTATGCTCAACATTTTATATATCAAAGACTTCCTCAATTCCTCACTGGGTTGAATGAATCCTATTCTCAGTCTAGGAGCCAAATTATGATGATGTCTCCCCTACCAAGTATAAACAAGGCCTACTCTTTGTTAGTTGATCATCAAAGTCAAAGGAACCTCACAAGCATAACACAAGTTGCTCAGGTCACTGAACCCTTGGAGAATGCTGCCCTGCATAGCAGTAGGAATGTGAACAATGCTGGAAACTATAGGCCCAAAAGGAATCATGTTCAGTGCGAATATTGTCATTACAAGGGTCATACAAAGGACAATTGTTTAAAATTGACTGGGTATCCCACTGATTTCAAAGCCAAAAGGAAAGGAGTTAGTAAAGTACAACATGTCAATTGTGCAGGGAATGCAGAAGGAGAAATACATAAACGGCCCCTTGAAGTTGTCCTCAACGATCAAACAAATACCTCAACTGACCGCTTTACCATTGAGACACTTCTAGTGGCTATTAAGTGTATCAAATAAACACCCGAGTGCATGAGACCATATACGTGAGTTACACTTGCTAATGAGGTATCAAACGAATCAATCAAAAAATGACACGTGTAATTTACGAAAGAAAAACTTTACACATGTAATTAACAACAAAAAGACATTGGAAGGCTTCTTCCTTAGTTTCAATTAAACAAGTGCTCTGCCCCCACCCCCACCAACTTACTCTTCTTTATTCCTTTCACTTATGTCTTCCCAGAACCAGTACCCTTAATCCATTATCTTCCTTCTATCTTCCCAAATAACAGAACCCTCAACTTAATCATCATAAAACCATAACTCAAATGAGCAGTGGAATCAACAGGCGAAGATGGTGGGAGCAGATCAGCCGATTAATGACTTGAAGATGGAACAAATGGATATGGGTTTCATGAATCAAACGGGTCGGGTCGAGTTTAGGTTACAACAGAATAGGGTAAACAACAGTGAGATCGCTCCACTGGATTGGCAAACTGGAGGTGGCGGTGGAGATGGGGAGCATGGGTTGTATGATTTAACGGGAACCGTTGATCATTCTTACTAGAGTCAAACACAGTGGGGTGAAAATGATCACTCCCTTAATTTTCTACCTTGATCTTTGTCTCCTTCTCCAACCTTAGAAAATATCGGACCAAAATAAACAAAGTGAAGTTGGAATATTGAGAAAAATAATTGACCAACGAAGGCTCCGACCAAACTTCCGGCCATTGTTCTGGTGGTAGCTTAAAGAGGTAGAGGAGGATAATATTATTGCCAAGAGATTATCTAGTGAGAAAAATAATTTAATGTGGGACCCACTTCCAAAATTTAATTTAATTTAATTCTAAAATAAGAAAGAAAAAGTCTGATAAAACCTCGCGCGCCCAAATGCAATTAAAATACACGTAACTTTCCATGTCAATGTGAGGCGTCTTCTAGATATACTTAATAGCCACTAGATGTTTCTCTATGGTAAAGCGATCAGTTGTGGTGTTTGTTTGATCGTTTAGGACAACTTCAAGGGGTCGTTTATGTATTTCACCAATGTAGAAGCTTCGGGTGCAGAGAGATGTAATATGGTTGCTAGTATGACTCGTACTGCTACTGAATCATCTAGTTCAGGTGCTACATAGCAAATGAATCAACCTGCTCCTTTTCAGCGGATGTCACATCCAGCTCCTATTTTCACTCCTGAGCAATACCAGCAAATTGTTCAACTGCTCTCTAGAGGAAGTTCAGAAGGATCAGACTTATCAAACAAAGTTGTTGCAGCAGGTGTTCTAAATCATGTGAATGCTTTTATGTTTCAATCTGTCAATAGTAAATGGATAGTTGAAACTGGGCTTCAAATCACATGACTTCAAGTTTAGAGATGTTGCATTCTCGTAGACCTCTTCCAAGTATAGAAGCAAACAAAGTACATTTGCCTAATAGAACTGTTATTTCAGTATCTCACACAAGCTACACATCTATATTATGTAATCAAGAGATTTCTAATATTTTGTACATTCCTGACTTTAAGTTCAACTTATTGTCAGTCTCAAAGCTTACTAAGGAACTAAAGTGTATGGTTGGATTCTTTCGTGATTTTTGTATTTTTTTCAGGACCTCTTCATTGGTCATGTGAAGGGGATTGGTAGAGAAGAACATGGTATGTACATTCTACATGGAGGTATTCCAAAACAAGATCTATATCAGGCAACAAATAAGTGTACTAACACAATAAACTCTATCTATGTCTCTTCCTGTACTTCTATTTCTAGTATTTTGTGCCATAGAAGGTTAGGACATGCCCCTTTAGATATAATAAAGAAAGTATAAGAGCTTAGCAAACTCACAACAGTAGTACAACTTCAAAAACAGCATTAGAACTTATTCACTGTGATATATGGGGGGGGGGGCTACAGACTACCCAGCATGATGGTAAGAGATATTTTGTTACCCTAGTTGATGATTACACAAGGTATACTTGGATTTTTCTATTACAATCTAAGTCAGAAGCTATTGTTGTTCTAAGAAGCTTTCTTGGTCAAGTAAAAAATGTTTTCTCTGCTACTGTAAAGTTTCTAAGAACTGATAATGGAAGTGAGTTTTTAGCATTGAATTTAAGACTGTATTGTCTAATATTTGTATTTTCCATCAAATTACATGTGTCTATACACCCCATCGGAATGTGGTAGCAGGAAAAAAACACAGAACCATCTTGGAAGTAGCTAGATCCCTCAGATTTCAAGTGTTGTGCCTATGAGATTTTGGGGAGAATGTGTTACTACTGCAGTATATTTACTCAATAGACTTCCTTCTAAAGTTTATGGATACAAATAATCATTTGAGATATTATATTTGCACCCTCCTTCATTGTCTCATCTCAAAGTATTTGGTTGTTTGTGCTATGCAACTTGTCCCCAAGGGTAGGATAAGTTCTCACCC
Source organism: Nicotiana attenuata (assembly GCF_001879085.1). Classification (NCBI taxonomy): domain Eukaryota; kingdom Viridiplantae; phylum Streptophyta; class Magnoliopsida; order Solanales; family Solanaceae; genus Nicotiana; species Nicotiana attenuata. The sequence continues at coordinate 335,793 of NW_017670866.1, forward strand.
AGAGCAGTACCTGCTGTATTTATAGGATATTCTTCCACTCAAAAGGGTTATTTGATGTATACTCTGCACCCAAAAACATTCAGCGTCAACAGGAATGTTGTGTTTTAGGAGAATATCTTTCCTTTTAAGCATGCCACAACTACTGGCCGTCCTATATTTCCTATCCTAGACTTGCTCTATTCTGCTCTGAGCAATACTCCTTCTTCTTCTTCTGCACCACCAGCAACAAAACTGTCTACTGACTCCAGTTCAGATCAGATGCCTTTAGATCTGTCTCAGAGAGTCCCTCATTCCACAACTAGCTTAGAAGAAGTTGCATCTATGATTCCTTCTGTTGTTGATCGCTTGCCTAATGCCCCTTAAACTGCACTTGTACCTTATCCACAAGTTGTTCAGCCTCCTACCGAACAAAGAAGGTCTTCTAGACCAAGCAAGCCACCTCTTTTGCTGCAAGACTATGTCGCTACTTCCAAAAGCTCTAACTGTGCTTACCCTATATTTTCCTATGTGGATTACTCTATTATTTCTCCATCATACAAACAGGTTCTTGCAGCTTATTCAGCTCTCTCAGAACCAACTTCTTTCAAAGAATTGCATCTGATCCTCAGTGGATAGTAGCAATGAAGTTGGAGATTGCAGCACTTGAAGACAACCACACTTGGAGTGTTGTTGACTTGCCACCAGGGAAGACTCCCATTGGATGCATGTGGGTTTACAGAATCAAATACAAAGCCTTTGGTGAAGTGGAAAGGTTAAAAAGCTAGGCTAGTGGCCAAAGGCTACATCCAGAAGGAAGGATTGGACTATGGAGAAACATTCTGTCCTGTGGCCAAAATAGTAATTATTAGATCTGTTATTGATTTAGCTGCTTCAAGATAGTGGGTGATCTTTCAAATGGATGTCCACAATGCCTTTATAAATGGAGATCTCACTGAGGAAGTCTACATGGAAGTGCCTGAGAGGTTTGCCAGACGAGGGGAGTCTAAGAAGAAGGTATACAAACTACATAAGTCTCTTCATGGACTTAAGCAGGCACCTAGGCAGTCGAATATGAAGTTGAAAGAAGCTCTACTCAACATGGGCTTTCAACAAAGTCATTATAATTATTCCTTGTTCACAAAGAAAGATGAAGATGATATAGTTGTTATATAGGTCTATGTTTATGATCTTCTCATTACTGGGAACAATCAGAAATTATTATGCAATACTAGATCAGATCTTATGAAGAAATTCAAAATGAAGGATCTAGGTGAGCTCAAATTCTTCTTAGGAATTGAGTTTGAAAGGCTGTTGTATCTTACTATGACAAGACCTAATATTGCTTTTGTAGATCAAGTTCCCAGTCAGTATATGCATTGTCCTAAGAGGTCTAACATGGAAACAACACTGAGATTTGTAAGGTACATAAAAGAAGCTCCTGGCTTGGGCCTTTTCTTGCCTGCAGACTCTTCAGATCAACTAAGTGACTTTTGTGATTCAGACTGGGGCCATGTATATAAACTAGAAGGTCAGTTACAGGGTACTTGGTAAAGTTTGGAAGTCCACTAAATCCTGGAAATCTAAGAAGCAGAGCACTATGTCTAGGAGCTCTACTAAGCCGAGTTTAGAAGTATGGCTTCATATGCAGCAGAAGTTACCTGGCTGGTACGACTATTCAGTGAACTTGGTGTCAAGATTGAGCTTCCTATGACTTTGGTGTGTGACAGTAAAGCTGCAATCCAAATTGCAGCAAATCCAATATTCCATGAAAGGACAAAACCCATCGATATAGACTACCACTTAGTGAGGGAAAAGCTAAGTCAAGGTCTGTTGAAGACTGAGTATGTCAACACTGAGAATCAACTAGCAGATTTACTTACAAAAGGCTTGGGAAGAGCTCAACATGTGCATTTTCTGAACAAGCTGGGGTTGAAGAATGTGTATCAACCATCAGCTTGAAGGGGAGTGTTAATTAGCATGGTTAACCTTAGTTTATTTATAAACTGTAATGCTTAACCACATTTAGTGAATTAGTTAATAGTTAGTTAAGAAAGTTAGTTTGAGTTTGTTATAAGTGGTGGTCGTTTGTACAGTTAGCCTCAAGCTTCTTTTTCAGAAATGAAGATAGCCTTTCTCTGATTTCCTCTCTTCTAGATTCTTCTGCTTCCTAGCTCAGATCTCTCTCCGATATCAGCTAACAATAATCAAAAGCTATGTTAGTAAAATAATCTGCTAATTCATTGCCTTTTTCTCATTACATGAGCAAACTTTGCTAACCCCCGTCTTCTCAAATGCTTGATCCCATGCATTTCCATCACTAAACACCAAGGAACCTCCCATAAACCATCCAACAACTTCTTCATTTTGAAAGAATCTGTTTTAACTATTAACGGAAAATATTGATTCTCCACACAGTATTTCAGACCTTCTTTAATAGCTACCGCTTCAGCAATCTTATGAGTAGTCACCCCTAGTCTTCTTGCTTTAGCATACGAGAGATCACCATTGAACTTTCTCACACAACATGCAGCAGAGTTGGAACCTGGATTTCCCTTTGAAGCACCATCAATGTCACACTTATACAAACCCTCTTGAGGATATTTCCATCATATTAACTTGCATTCCAACATAGGTGTGTATACCTCAAAAAATTTAACCATATGTGGCCATTGAAATGGTATGTCATGAAACCATAGATATCTGACTTTGGCCAGATGATATATGTTGGTATTTATCTTGTGTATGACCCTTTTGATAGACATTGTACCTCCATGCTTGGTTGTGTCCCTTCTCGTACATAACTGCTAGCAGACCATAATAGGGAAAGCTTGATATAACGGTTTCAGTTTAGCCTAGAACCCTGAATTCCACCATAGAAAAATAACTTGTTGGAGCTATACTAGAGGACTTGTATACCTGTTGCACTCATAAAATCATTCCAAACTCTTGTGCAGTGTGACTACTAAGAATAATATGTAATATGGTTTCCTCCTAAGGCTGATCACAACACCGCCATCTAGAAGTAACTACAAAGCCAATCCTTGCAAGCACTTCATCTGTAGGCAGCTTATACTTCCACGTTCTCAAAAAAAGGAGACCCCTTTAATCATATTTTTTAAGCACATGCAGATAATGAACCGTATGTCTAAGAAGTTCCCATGAACTGCTAACAGTAAATTTGACAGAGTTTGTAGGCATCCATCAAGCTTTACCACTCTAATCAATATTAACAAATAGGAGTTAAATCTTGTGTAACATGATCCACAATGTCTTCAAGGAAGGTCAGTTGCAGTTAAGGTAGATTCCACTTTCCATTATTCATCAATTCTTTCGTATCCTCAATGTTTTCATCGATAGGGAAATCTGCGGGTACTGCATGATATAAGACATCCAGTTTTGCCTAGTTATCGAACTAAACATTCCAAATACAACCCTTGGGCTCCCACCAGATTTCATGTTCAATTTCATCTTTATTCTCAAGCATTTTCATCCATAGTTTTGATCCTTGTCTTCATTGCACCAATGTAGGGATGTGCTTTTTATAGTATTTTTTTCCACATGAATGTAGCCTACAAAGATTTAGTAGTTCTAAACCTCTACCACAACATAGCATATAAAGTTTTTGAGACATCATACATTGATCTAAAACCTAATTCTCCCTCGTCCTTAGGCAGGCAAAGGTTTAGCCATGATGACCAATGGTTTTCTTCTACCATTCTCCTTGTTGCTCAAGAAAATTTTAGAAAATAATTTATGCAACTCATCAAGTATACATTTTGGGGAAGCTACTATTGATAATAAAGTGTATAGGCATACTTTGATGTACATTTGTAATGAGTACTGTCTCACCTCCATATAATAACAATTTGCCTTCCATGCTAGCAATTTCTCCTTCACTTTCTTATCAGATCAGTGTAATATCTTTTCTTTCTCTTCATATGAAAAATTGGACAACCTAAATAGGTGAATGGAAACTCACATAGCACAAATCCAATGCTTAGTCCCACCTATTGTCTCAGTGAATATGCCACCTTGTTGTACATATAATAGGATCTCTTTCCTCTAATAATTTTTTGACGAGACGCCTTTTCATATCCATTAAGCACCTCCAAGAGCATCCCTATAATGAATATTTGCAGAGGCAAATAGAATGGTAGCATCTGCATAAGAAAGATGTTTCAAATTAGAGCTTCATTTTTGCATACCAAAACCCTTAAATTTGTCATTGTCTAATAGTAAGTTTAGGTCCCTTGATAACACTTCTGCTGATAGAATAAATAAGCTAGTGTTGATACCCAATTTTTTCCTGTATATTTTTAATATGCAAAATACTTTCAAAATAGCCTGTATATGCATACATAAGCAGGTCCCAAGGTTTTATTATTTTTCCTTAATTTTCAAAGATTTTTAAATCAATTTACTACCCTATTTGTATCAAGAAAATCCAATAATTATCCCCAAAATTATCATTTTGGTGATTTATTTATTGGACTCTTATATTTACACTAAAATATAGCTAACATAATTTTTACACATTTTTACAAATTTATTTAGTATTTTAAAAGCTAAATTGCATATAATTGCAATATTAGCCTCTTTTAAGGTTTAATTGTATCTATAGTTATAAAATTAACTCCAATATTTTTAATTTGATAATTACGTATTATTAATCATTTTAGTACCTTTGATTTATTTTCAAAAATTATTCTACTATTTTTTAAAAATAAACAAGGGAAAATGGCTGTTTAAATATTAGCCCATTTTCATTTCAATTTTAGCCTGATTTGGCACCCCAATTAAACCCAATTCTAAAACCCAATTACCCTGACCCAAATCCTAATATACCCGACCCACGACCCTTTTAAATAACCCGTCCGCATCCCACATTCAATCCAGGCCGTTGATCAAAGTGATCAACGGTCACCCTTTAATCTTTCCTTTTTAATTTCCCATTACCCCCTAAACCTAATCATTTCTCACCGGTAGCCGACTTTGAATTCCCATTCTCTCTCAAACTACTCTCCAACCCTAGCCGCCGCCTTTAACCACCACCCCAAAATCGCCTGAATCCATGGCTTCCAAAGCCATTAAAGGCCTGTACCTGCCTCCTATAACTCCTACATGCTCGATTATCATAGTTTCAAGACCAGACCTTGAAGTAGTTTGGTCCATACCTTGGTCTATTTCAGTGCTATGCTGTCTCCGATCATCTTCGACCTTGTTCCAGCCAGCCATGGCTATTCAAGCCTGACTCTTAGCTTCTCTTGCTCAGATCAATGACCTTCCAAGCCTTTCTCACCATCAGGGTTCTTCTGAAACCCTAACCTTCGAGGTTCTTCTGATTCTTTTAGATCCGTTGTAGATCTGTGTTTTCTCCAAGCTTTTAAGCGTTTTCTCAAAGTTTCTTTTAAATTTTTACCTTCAAAACCCCTTTTACCTTTTCCAATTTAGGATTCTGTTAAGTCATTTCAATGCTTTTCTGATTTTTAACATGTTCTACTGTGTTTTTCATGTTGTTCTTCTACTAGAGTATGCATGTTAGAAGTTTTAGTCCTCTTTGAGGCTTCTGAATTTATATGTTAGTATTCTTTGCCTAATTTACGTGCTTTCGTCTCTACACTCGATTGATGGTGAAAACCCTAAATTTGGGGATTCATTCGAGTTTTGAGACTATTTGTTATGTGATTTGCTTGTTCTTCATTTCTGAACTTGTTTGGTTTCAAAACCCTAATTTCTTTGGACCTATTCGAGTTTCTGAAAGTTGTTTCATCAACTACTCGACTGAGTTTCGAAATCTTTGTTTCAACTTTTGTTTCTTTATACGATTCTGACTTCCTGCTAAGCTCTACAAGGTCTTTTACTTGACCCTTTGGAATGCTATTTGATACTTTCTCTTCTCTGTTACTGAGTAACTGAAATCGACCTATGTGACTACCTGTGTTTGCTACTATATGATGTCTCTCTTTGTCCTAAATTCAGCCTTGCTGGCTTAATGCTTATATACTTTTATATGCTGAATTTCCTTCTGAAATGACCTTCAATTTTGGGATTGATTTCAAACCTCCTTGAATAATTTTGATTGCATTCATGTGTTAAGTGATTGACTCCTTCCTTGTTTCGCCTTACTGATTTTCCTATTTCTTGGGTTGATTTGGAAAATTTTCGTTAGACCTTCGATTCCCCTATTTTAGACTTGATTTATTTGTTTATTCATGAATCAGTAATTTTCCGTGATTTACTATGTACTGATTGTCTCCATATTCTGCAACTTTACTTTATTTACTTACCTTATTTGGTTAACCGAGTATTTCAAAGATTCTTCCCTTAATTAAACCCCTATGTATTTACCCCTATGTATTTACAAACTCTGTCCATTACTGTTTAAGTTTGAACTCCTTAATTAAATGAAGTCCTTGTACTGATTCATTTTAATTGGTACATAGTTCCATCATTACTACTAATCTATGATTCGTGCCTTATTTTTGCACTTGTTTTCAAACTATAAATGTCCCTGCTCTCTCATTAACACGACACACGAACACTCCGAGTTCTTAAAAATCACTTACACTCAAAAACATTTCTCTCCTGCTTTACTACTTCTACTGTGGCCTACCTTCAAGCCCTACTACTTGCGTTTACTGTATTTTTGCTCTTTAAACTGGTATGTCCTGATTTAGATTTTCAGCATCGCAACAATATGTTTACTTAGTATTTTTACCTTCTTGTCTGCCTGCTGCTAGTGTTTAGTTCAGTACTTATTTTAGCTTGTTGTAATTTCCTTCTGCCTGTTCTGCATCTACTATGCATCCTAAAGGTGTTTGATGCTAATGGTTTGTTTGAGGCATGACACTTTTAAGTATTATTGTCTATGACTCAAACTCGATTCCCCTGGAATCATAACCTCTATGTCACCATTATATGTTGTGTATTCTTGTTGATTTTGTGAGCATAACAACACTCTCCATTGCTGTGTATGCCCAGAATTAGCTGATGCCTAAGTACATAGGCTCTTTGCATCCCTAATCACTGAACCCCTTTGTGTGAAATCCTCAATCCTGTAACTGTTTCCCAGCCTCACTTCCCCTCTTCTATGCTTTCTTAGTTCTTTAAAACTTTGTTTCTTCCCATGAACTCTCTCTTAGACTTTAAGTTCTGCCCCCCCCCCCCCCCCCCGTGAGCCTTGCCTTGGGACCCTTTGAGCTCCCTCTGAACTTGGACACTTGAGGGCTGGCCCTTCCACACTGCACTTGTCCCTATTCTGGTAATACAATTTGGGTGTGAGCACTGCCCGGAGTCCCATTTGAGGCTCTTAGGGAACTCTGAAGCACTCAAATTGGAGAAAGGCTTTGGATCGATGGTCTTTGAGTTGGTCTATCTCGTAACTCAGACAGGAAGTCAGAATCAGGCTTTCCTCTGGTTGTACTTTTTTTTACTTTTTCTGATGTAAATTTATTCGTTCTGGCTTGTAATAAGTTGTAGTAAATATTTGGGGCTGGCTAGTGGAAAAAAGGGTGGGTAACTATGCATGCAAAGGGTAGAAATCATGCCTATAGGTCTATTCTAATTCTGCATACGCAATACATATAGAAATCATGCCTATAGTTTGTTCTAATTATACATACTCAATACATATAGAAATCATGCCTATAGGTTGATCTAATTCTGCCTATTCAATACGTATAGAAACCATGCCTATAGGCTTTCAAATAAAGTTTCACATTTAGATACTATCTATAAGGTTTATAACAATTCTGCATTTTAGATACCATGTCTATTGGTTTTAAAACAAGTTTTGCGTTTTAGATACCATGTCTATAGGTTTAAAAGCAATTTCTGCATTAGATACCATGTCTGTAGGTTTTAAAAGCAATTTCTGCATTACATACCATGCCTATAGGTTTGAAAACAAGCTTCTGCATTCAGATACTACGTCTATAAGTGTCTAAAATCAGCAACGTGTAGAAAACATGCCTATAGGAGTTTCTAAATGAATCTGCTTCGCTTCACTCAATGCTAGCTATACAATCAGCAATAATATATATACTATCACCTGCAGAACCCGTAATCAATTTGTTAATTCTGCATCTCTTTTGATAATCCAAGTCCTTTACTTAACCAAAGTTTAGCAATGATGCCTATATGATATCGAATAATTCATGCCGAGTTCTAACTGTCTCATCGCCTTCTAAATTCAGTAGATGTCATTCCTATAGAACCTCGTCTTAACACATAGGCAAGCCTTAGAGTAATAATTAAAAATTGAATCCGCTTCTGTTAATTATTACAACCAGCAGGCATTCCTGATTCGGGCTTCTTATCTGAATTATGTAGTAAACCAATCTGCCCCAATCTTTTAGACTCCCTCGTATTCAATTTTAATCAGACCTAAACAGTATGTGAAAGTCATGCTAATTATATGCTTTTTCTGTTCAAGGAGGTATCACTGAGCCTTATATGTTTATATGTCTCCCCAAATATGTAGAATGTGTTTTGTATGTCGCCTAGAATTTTACCTTTGAAACTCCAAATAGGCCTAATATCCTTCTCTTTTTGGATTAATAGTCCTAAGTGCCTCCGGGACTGAAAGGATTGGGACGGGTAATAGCATGCATTAAGTAATCGATACCAATCCGCGCTTTAAATACCTTAACGGGGTGGGATGGGTAGATATGGATATGATGACCACGCGATAATGTCACGTGTAGACCCTCATTGAGGAGTGATTACCGGACATTGTGTGGGGTGATCCATATTATTAATAAACCTAGGACCCCTCTCCCTTCATTCTTTATTTCTTTTCCTTAGCATTTTAACACTTTATTTTTAAATCAACTTTTCTAATTGCCCTTGCAAACCTTGTTTACTTTCAAACCATTATGTGTTGAAATCCCCTCTTATTTGAGCCTTATTTGCTTATATGTTAATTGCATCTCAATTCACAAAAATTGTCTAGCCAGGAACCATACTAGTGGATTCTGAGGGGTGCTTAACACCTTCCCCTTAGAATAATTTCAAGCCCTTACCCTATCTCTGGTTATTCAAATCGAACTGTTTTGGTGTCCTAATGCACCCTAATCATTAGGTGGCGACTCATCAATTGCAAATCCAGTTCCCAAAAGGAATGAGTTGTCCCTCCAAATGTCATAAACTCGATTTTCGCGGAGGAAATAGGGGGCGCGACAGCATGGCGACTCTGTTGGGATTTTTCAGGCTTTTACCATTGCATGCTATTATTGTGAATTTATGCTTCTTTACGCGCAATTATTTATTTCTTTTAGAATTCAGTTTCCTTTTCGATTGCAAAACTGACTTGTCTCTTTGTTTCTTTCCATTACTGCTTTCCTTCATTTCCGCTTTAAATTATGAAACTGTTGTATTTACTGCTTTCTTAAGCGTGCAAATACATGCCTTTAATTGTTGCATAATCATGCTCAACATCATATTCAACTCGTGCCAAACAAATCCTATAGCAACGCTTATAATGAGTGGTTGCGCTCTTCAAATATTATCACTCCCTATATTCGGAAAAGCATATTTGCGGTAAAACCAGTCGATCAACGGTGTAGTCGACGGTTCTGTGCCTTTCCCCCTTGAGTTGTCCGCTCAAGGGTACCAGTCTAAAACCCCATAGAAACCTTACTCTATTTAAACTGTGCAAGCATCATGGTCAAACCTAGCCGAGTCAGTTATGTTGTCCGCGTAATGACTCTTTAAGATAGCCTTGTCCAAAGTCCACTGGGTTTCCCTAAAACCCAAACGGACATCATCACGATCTATGCATTTATTTGGAGAACAGAATGCTGATATGCCAATTATTGATATTAAATAGTCGATTCTGGTGAGGGTAAGGGCCTAACCTTATTTGCCTTGCAGAAATTTGAGGCACGAAGTCCTTAGATTAGGCATGGTCACCAACATCCATCCAAGGTTGCTAAGCTGGTAGAAAGATCTTCACAAAATGCTGAAGGGACCGAAGGCGGACATCTAGGTAGGTCCTACCTATTGCTGGGACTTCGCGAGTTGGGAAAGTTTTTCGATGGAGCCAGGGATGCCGAATTTGGGGAAGGTTCTTCTGGGACCAAGTAGATAGGGGTTTTCTTTTCGCTTTATAAAAATGTAATAAGGCCAATGGCCATTAGTGATTTCCATTTCCTGTTTATTTAATGTCAATTTGGGATTCGTCTATTTTTTGTCAATAAAATGAGGCATTTAGCATTCCAAGTTCTCCAAATCAACTTGTTGCTAGGCCCACCTCGGGCACAGCAAGGTCCCCAAATTAGGACACGCTTTACATTCCTGCACTATGTGTTTAAATTTTGCAATACTTTTTATGATCCTTACTAACTTGGTTACCTTTTTGTTTTATTTTTGTTTTGTTATTCCCCTCCCCAAAGGTTAGTTCGTGCACTCTGGCATGATCATCTTAAGAAGAGGAGCACACCTCAATAACTGAACTAACAGGACAACCAGAGCCCGACGAGTCTCGGGGTAGCAAGGCTAAAACAAGCATCATGCACTATTTTATTTACTAGATGATTTTCTTTTCGCATTTTAATTCCCGCAATAAGATCTTCAATGTTCAAAACAGTTATGAAATTTATCAAAGCATTTCGACATTTCTTATGAATCAACACTCATTATTATTTTTCTCTCATTACTTTACTTATACAGCATTACTATTACTTATCTTGATGAACCAATGACTGTGACATGCAATGAGACAACGCAACAAACGGACATGGATTCAGAGGAAGATGACATGCTTGAGGAGATTGTTAAGGAAGTTGAGAATTATGATAACAGACGGAATTTCAACCTGGACAAGACTGAGATTGTTAAACTGGGAGATGCAGAAAACATCAAAGAAACACGAATCAGTGTTCACTTATCGTCATCAGAAAAGGAGAAATACACAGAATTTCTAAAAGAATATGAGGACTATTTGCCTGGTCGTATGACGACATGACGGGCCTGAGCACGTCTATTGTGGCTCATAAACTGCCAATCGATCCGACATGTCCGCCGGTAAAGCAGAAACTCAGAAAGTTCAAGCCGGATATGAGTCTGAAAATCAAGGAAGAAGTCACCAAGCAGGTCAAAGCCAAAGTCCTCATGGTAATGGAATACCCAACATGGTTATCCAATATCGTGCCAGTACCAAAGAAGGACGGGAAGGTTAGAGTCTGTGTCGACTATCGGGATCTCAACCGGGCCAGTTAGATAGACGACTTTCCTTTACCAAACATACACATCCTGATCGACAATTGCACCAAGCACGAATTGCAATCGTTCATGGATTGTTTCGCTGGTTACCATCAGATTTGGATGGATGAAGAAGATGCTGAGAAAATGGCTTTCATTACGCCGTGGGGAATGTACTACAATAAGATGATGCCGTTTGGGTTAAAGAATGCAGGGGCCACCTACATGAGGGCTATGACTACTATTTTTCATGATATGATACACAAGGAGATCGAGGTGTATGTAGATGACGTTATCATCAAGTCCAAGAAGGCCACTGATCACATGGAGGATTTGAGGATGTTTTTCAACAGATTGCGGAGGTATAACCTGAAACTGAATCCCGCAAAGTGTGCATTTGGGGTTCCCGTCGGAAAATTGCTTGGGTTTATTGTGAGTCGTCGGGGAATAGAACTGGATCCATCAAAGGTCAAAGCTATTCAAGAATTGCCACCCCCAAAGAATAAGAAGGACGTGATGAGTTTCTTGGGGAGACTCAACTACATCAGTCGGTTCATAGCACAGTCTACGATCATCTGTGAGCCGATCTTCAAGATGTTGAATAAGAATGCCACCACCAAGTGGAATGATGAATGCCAGAAAGCTTTCGACAGAATTAAGGAATACCTATCAACACCACCAGTCTTAGTCCCGCCTAAGCCAGGTAGACCTTTGCTACTCTACATCGCGGTATTAGATGGTGCCTTCGATTGCGTCCTGGGGCAGCATGATGAACCGGGGAGGAAAGAGCGGGCCATTTACTACCTCAGCAAGAAGCTCACTCCGTACGAAGCCCGATATTCTCTGTTAGAGCGTACCTATTGTGCTCTGACTTGGGTGGCCTAGAAGTTAAGGCACTACTTCTGTGCCTATACTACATACCTCATGTCAAGGATGGATCCTCTAAAGTACATCTTTTAGAAGCCCAAGCCCGTTGGCGAGCTAGCCAAGTGGCAAATCCTGTTGAGTGAATTTGACATTGTCTACGTGACTCAGAAGGCAATCAAGGGACAGGCACTAGCAGATCACCTTGCTGAAAACCCCATGGATGGAGAATACGAACCCCTGAAGACGTATTTTCCTGACAAAGAAGTATCGTTCATAGGAGAAGACATTGCAGAATCCTATGATGGCTGGAGAATGTTTTTTAATGGAGCAGCAAATTTCAAAGGAGTTGGCATAGGAGCAGTCCTAGTATCAGAAATCGCTCATCCTTATCTAGTGTCTGCCAAACTCAGGTTCTCGTGCACCAACAATATGGCCGAGTACGAAGCTTGCATCTTAGGGCTCAAGATGGCAATTGACATGAACGTACAAGAGTTGCTAGTAATTGGAGATTCAGACTTACTCATACATCAGGTCCGAGAAGAATGGGCGACCAAGAACTCCAAGATACTCCCGTATCTGCATCACGTGCAGGAGTTGAGAAAGAGGTTCACAAAGACAGAATTCCGACATGTTCCCAAAATCCAAAATGAATTCGCCGATGCATTAGCTACCCTATCATCCATGATACAGCATCCAGACAAAAACTTTATTGATCTCATTCCAGTAAAAATCCATGATCAGCTAGCTTATCGTGCCCACGTTAAAGAAGAGGCGGACGGAAAGCCTTAGTTTTATGATATCAAGGAATATTTAGCAAAGGGAGAATACCCAGGGCTTCCAAATCCTATTCAGAAGCGCACACTTCGAAGGTTATCCAACAACTTCTTTCACAGCGCAGGAATCCTATATAGGAGGACTCCTGATTTGGGATTATTAAGGTGTGTCGACGCAAAGGAAGCATCTAAGTTACTGGAGGAAATCCATGCAGGGACCTGCGGTCTACATATGAACGGTTTTGTCTTAGCTAAAAAGATACTCTGGGCTGGTTACTTTTGGATGACTATGGAAACGGACTGCATTCAGTATGTCCGGAAATGCCACCGCTGCCAGATACATGCTGACATGATAAAGGTACCTCCAAATGAGCTTAATGCAACAAGCTCGCCGTGGCCGTTCGCCGCTTGGGGAATGGATGTCATTGGACCAATCGAGCCTGCCGCTTCCAACGGGCACAGATTTATCCTGGTATCAATCGACTATTTCACCAAATGGGTCGAAGCAGCATCATACACAGCAGTAACTAAGAAAGTTGTGGCAGACTTTGTCCGCGACCGCATTGTTTGTCGGTTCAGGATTCCAGAGTCAATCATTACTGATAATGGCTCCAACCTCAATAGTGACTTGATGAAAGCTATGTGTGAATCCTTCAGGATCAAACACAAGAATTCCCCAGCCTATAGGCCTCAAATGAAGGAGCCGTGGAAGCCCAATAAGAATATCAAGAAGATACTAAGGAAAATGATAGAGAAGCATAAGCAATGGCACGAAAAACTATCATTTGCTCTGCTAGGATATCGCACCACAGTCCACACATCAACCGGGGCAACCCCCTATATGCTAGTTTATGGTACAGAAGCCATCATTCCTGCCGAAGTAGAAATCCCTTCCCTAAGGGTCATACAGGAAGCTGAGCTTGACGATGCAGAATGGGTGAAAAGTCGTTATGAGCAACTAGCTTTTATAGACGAAAAGAGGATGAATGCAGTTTGCCATGGTCAACTCTATCAGAACAGAATGTCCAGAGCCTTCAACAAAAGAGTCAAGCCAAGACAGTTCACACCGGGACAGCTGGTGTTAAAGAAAAATTTTTCGCATCAAGATGAAGCCAAAGGGATGTTCCCTCCCAATTGGCAGGATCCATACATGGTTCACCGGGTTCTGACAGGAGGATCCCTCATACTTGCAGAAATGGACGGAGAAGTTTGGCCAAAACCAATCAATTCAGATGCAGTCAAGCGCTACTATGTGTAATCTTTATGTTTTCCTATATGATATAATTTGAACTACGTCTGACCTGATTCCCGTTTAAGAGGGATACGTAGGCAGCCTTATGGGTTCGGTCACAATTCAATAAAATTTTCATTTCCCCCCGCAATTGGAAACTGGGGCAGAATTTTTAGGAGGACCCTCAAAATTCCAATGTGATTTCAGCCAATCATCGCAAGCAACCGTCAGAGGCATCAACCCATTGAACTCGGGTAGAATTTTGAGGAGGACCCTCAAAATTCCGTAGCAAGAGAAGTTGCAATGTCTTGAGCCACGTCACAGTCGTCGGTTCATCTAAAATCTATTTCTTAAATATATACCTATGTCATATTTTTACAAATTCATGCATGTTTATTATCAAAATCGTTTTGTTCAGCGAAGCTACCCCCAATGATACATACCGTATCACCATATCAAAGCCGAACAGGTCAAGCAAGGCCAGTGGGGATACGAACTAACCTCCCCTCTACAAAACACACGATTTTTCTTTGGATGCAGACACTTGGATTACGAAAGCATCTGACATATTATACACTCACGAGGCAAACATTGTTCAGGAATAGAACTCTCAAAATTGCTGCATTTACCAGCATTTGCTATTCACGCACACAGGCGACATTGCCTATATCGCAATATCCCCAGCGGTCACAATATCGCAACCTGCTATCAGCTAAGAAAACTCTATTACCATTTGCCATTTTATTTTATTTCTGCATTGCATAAGGCTACCATTCTGCCTTCCGAGACTAAACACTGTCTCCATCCGTATTTTCTGCATTGTATAAGGCTACCATTCTGCCTTCCGAGGATAAACACTGTCTCCATCAGCATTTTTTGCATTGCATAAGGCTACCATTCTGCCTTCCGATACTAAACACTGTCTCCATCTACATTTTCTGCATTGCATAAGGCTATCATTCTGCCTTCTGAGACTAAACACTGTCTCGATCTGCATTCTGCATTGCATAAGGCTACCCTTCTGCCTTCTGAGACTAAACGCTGTCTCTGCCCGCATTTTTTTGCATTGCATAAGACTACCATTCTGCCTTCCGAGACTAAACATTGTCTCCATCTGCATCTGCATGGCTGAAAGATCGCCAGTTTATTTACGTTTGCACGGCTGAAATATTGCCACTTTATTTACGCTTGCATGGCTGAAAGATCGTCGCTTTATTTACACTTGCATGGCTGAATGATCGCCACCTCATTTACATTCTTCATGGCTGAAAGATCGCCACCTTTGCATTCTGCACGGCTGAAAGATCGCCACTTTATTTACGCTTGCATGGCTGAAAGATCGCCCCTTTATTTACGCTTGCATGGCTAAAAGATCGCCACCTCATTTACATTTGCATGGCTGAAAAATTGCCACCTACTGCATTCTATGGGCTGAAAGATCGCCAAATTATCCGAGGTCGTCATTGTTCGGAGGCACCATTTGCATAGCCCCAGAACGCCATGACATGGCCTAAGTATCCCTTTAATCTTTCGCATATCATTATTCGGAGGCATCATTCTCATAGCCCGAGAGAACCATTTCATGGCCTTCGAATCCTTTATTATTATACGCTTCATGGCCCAGGACATCATGGTCTAAGGACGTCATCCTAACCGTCAAAAGACAACATTTATGGTCCGACGGGAATTTGCATCATGTTTAAATTTACGCACAATATACGCTTGTGTTACTTATTTGCAGGTGAACCAGCGAGCAACGGCCATCTCGGCAGGAGCGATCCTGCTCTAGTTTCCGCAGCCCTATCAGACTTCAACCATTGGCCCCGTCCTAAAATACTACGTCTGTTCTTGAAAGTCTCCATCGGCATACTCCGCCGGCGGATCCTGAACTACATATGACCTGATTCCTGTAAGACCAGGGATATGTAGGCAGCTCAGAAGCCAGAGTACGGTCGAACCTCTTCAAACTATTTCGTCGGTCAAAATTGGTTATCATATCTTTACCCGACAACTCTTTCATCCTTCCCCGGTAAAGAGGGGCAGCTGTTGATACCCAATTTTTCCCTGTATTTTTTTAATAAGCAAAATACCTTCAAAATAGCATGTATATGCATATATAAGTATGTCCCAGTGTTTTATTATTTTTCCTAATTTTCAAAAGATTTTTAAATCAATTTATTGCCTTATTTTATAAAGAAAAAACCCAATAATTATTCCCAAAATTATTATTTTGGTAATTCATTTATTGGATTCTCATATTTACACTAAAATATAGTTAACATAATTTTTGCGCATTTTTACANCATTCTGCACGGCTGAAAGATCGCCACTTTATTTACGCTTGCATGGCTGAAAGATCGCCCCTTTATTTACGCTTGCACGACTGAAAGATCGCCACTTTATTTACGCGTGCATGGCTGAAAGATCGCCGCTTTATTTAACACCTGCACGGCTGAAGGATCGCCACTTTATTTACACCTGCATCATTTACATTCTGCATGGCTGAAAGATCGCCACCTTTGCATTCTGCACGGCTGAAAGATCGCCACTTTACTTACGCTTGCATGGCTGAAAGGTCGCCCCTTTATTTATGGTTGCACGACTGAAAGATCGCCACTTTATTTACGCTTGCATGGCTGAAAGATCGCTGCTTTATTTACACCTGCACGGCTGAAAGATCGTCGCTTTATTTACACCTGCATGGCTGATAGATCGCCACCTCATTTACATTCTGCATGGCTGAAAGATCACCACCTTTACATTCTGCACGGCTGAAAGATCGCCACTTTATTTACGCTTGCACGGCTGAAAGATCGCCCATTTATTTACGCTTGCACGGCTGAAAGATCGCCACTTTATTTACGCTTGCATGGCTGAAAGATCACCGCTTTATTTACACCTGCACGGCTGAAAGATCGCCGCTTTATTTACACCTGCATGGCTAAAAGATCGCCACCTCATTTACATTCTGCATGGCTGAAAGATCGCCACCTTTGCATTCTGCATGGCTGAAAGATCGCCACTTTATTTACGCTCGCATGGCTGAAAGATCGCCCCTTTATTTTACGCTTTCACAGCTGAAAGATCGCCACTTTATTTACGCTTGCATTGCTGAAAGATCGTCGTTTTATTTACAACTGCACGGCTGAAAGATCGCCGCTTTATTTACACCTGCATGGCCGAAAGATCGCCACCTCATTCACATTCTGCATGGCTGAAAGATCGCCACCTTTGCATTCTGCACGACTGAAAGATCGCCACTTTATTTATGCTTGTATGGCTGAAAGATCGCCCCTTTATTTACGCTTGCATGGCTGAGAGATCGCCACCTTATTTACTTTTGCATGGCAGAAAAATCACCATCTATTGCATTCCATGGGCTGAAAGATCGCCAAATTATCCGAGGGCATCATTGTTCGGAGGCATCATTCTCATAGCCTAAGAACACCATGCCATGGCCTGAGGATCCCTTTAATCTTTTGCATATCATTATTCAAAGGCATCATGATTCGGAGGCATCATTGTCATAGCCCGAGAGCATCATTTCATGGCCTGCGAATCCTTTATTATTATACGCTTCATGGCCTAGGACATCATGGTCTAAGGACGTCATTCTAACAGTCCAAAGACAATATTTATGGTCCGACGGGAATTTGCATCACGTTCATGTTTACACACAATATATACTTGTATTTGCTTATATTCAGGTAAACCGGCGAGCAACAGCCATCTCGGCAGGAGCGATCCCGCTCCAGTTCCCGCAGCCCTACCAGACCTTAACCATTTACCCCGTCCTAAATATTGCGTCCGTTCTTGAGAAGTCTCCGTCGGCATGCTCCGCCGACGGATTCTGAACTACATATGGCCTGATTCCTATAAGACAAGGGATATGTAGGCAGCTCAGAAGCCAGGGCACGGCCGAACCTCTTCAAACCGTTTTGCCAGGTCAAAATCGGCCATCATATCTTTACCCGACAACTCTTTCATCTTTCCCGGGTAAATAGGGGCAGTTGTTGATACCCAATTTTTCCCTGTATATTTTTAATATAACAAATACTTTCAAATAGCCTGTATAGGCATATATAAGCAGGTCCCAAGGTTTTATTATTTTTCCTTAATTTTTAAAGATTTTTAAATGAATTTATGACCCTATTTGTATCAAGAAAACCCAATAATTATCCCCAAAATTATCATTTTGGTGATTTATTTATTGGACTCTTATATGTACACTAAAATATAGCTAACATAATTTTTACACATTTTTGCAAATTTATTTAGTATTTTAAAAGCTAAATTGCATATAGTTGTAATATTAGTCTCTTTTAAAGTTTAATTGTATTTACAGTTATAAAATTAACTCCAATATTTTTAATTTGATAATTACGTATTATTACTCATTTTAGTACCTTTCATTTATTTTCATAAATTATTCTACTATTTTTTAAAAATAAAATAGGGAAAAAAGGCTATTTAAATATTAGCCCATTTTCATTTCAATTTTAGCCTGATTTGGCACCCCAATTAAACCCAATTCTATAACCCAATTACCCTGACCCAAATCCTAATCTACCCGACCCACGACCCTTTTAAAGTACCCGCCCGGATCCCACATGCAATCCGGGCCGTTGATCAAAGTGATCAACGGCCACCCTTTAATCTTTCCTTTTTAATTTCCCATTACCCCCTAAACCTAATCATTTCTCACCGGTAGCTGCCTTTGAATTCCCATTCTCTCTCAAACTACTCTCCAACCCTAGCCGCCGCCTTTAACTACCACCCCAAAATCGCCTGAATCCATGGCTTCCAAAGCCATTAAAGGCCTGTACCTACCTCTTATAACTCCTACATGCTCGATTATCATAGTTTCAAGACCAGACCTTGAAAAAGTTTGGTACAAACCTTGGTCTATTTCAGTGTTATGCTGTCTCCGATCATCTTCGACCTTGTCACGGCCAGCCATGGCTATTCAAGCCTGACTCTTGGCTTCTCCTGCTCAGGTCAATGACCTTCCAAGCCTTTCTCACCAACTGGGTTCTTCTGAAACCCTAACCTTCGAGGTTCTTCTGATTCCTTTAGATCCGTTGTAGATATGTGTTTTCTCCAAGCTTTTAAACGTTTTCTCAATGTTTCTTTCAAGGCTTTACCTTCAAAACCCCATTTACCTTTTCCGATTTAGGATTTTGTTAAGTCATTTCAAAGCTTTTCTGATTTTTAACATGTTCTACTATGTTTTTCATGTTGTTCTTCTACTAGAGTATGCATGTTAGAAGTTTTAGTCCTCTTTGAGACTTCTAAATTTATTTGTTAGTATTCTTTTGATACACCCCATGTTTTCGTACGTTAGAGTATTCGTAAGTCAATTGATGTAAGATCAGAAATGAGATCAACTTTGAAAGTACATAAAGTAAGTTAATCATTTTACAATGGAGGTTACAAATATTTAAGATCATGAATACCAAGTACTAAGAGGGTTTGAAGGCTTCGAAGCTAAATGAATTGAAGAAAAAAAGTTTCGTCAAAATTCGACAAGTTGGGAATGTTATAACATGTACTTTTGGGGTGAGACTAGGGTTCTTATCCTTATAAGGAGATTATGTTATGAGTTATTTTAGTCGTGTGATGGTTGTCTGTCATGTTTTGAAGTCAAGCGAGTTGTGAAACAAAAGTTGGAAAAGGTCATCAAAAGTTACATTCATAAATATGGTGAAATTTAGGTCAAATGTAGCTGAGCATTTCTCCCAATGTACTTAGAATTATGGGAGGATCTACCTACCAACTTGAAGATCTACGAGTCTAGTTTCCAATTGGATTAAACCATTCATTGATACAACATTTGAGTAGAGAGATATTCACATTTCTACGAGACTACACAAAATGGTAGGTGACAAGTAGGTGCATCACCTACTTGCCAAAAGGAGAGGCCACAATTAAAAGCCTTAAAGTCGGTCAAGAGGGGTGTTTTAAGGACATATTAACTCATTTAATTCACTTATTTCTCAGACCAAAAATCAGATTGAACCCCTGAACATCCCCAAAAATCTCACACAAACCATAGGGTATTTCGGGTGTTACGACGTGATTCTAGTGCTGAAAAGTCCGGACAGCTTGCTAGTTTCTCTTTCTCCTTCTTGTAGCCGCATCGAGGAACTTATTTTGATGAAGAAGGACCAGGTTTCGCGGTTTATACTCTGTACAAGGTAATTTTATGCTTCTCCTTCCATTATCTATGCATTTGCGAGTTGTAACTCGATCGTAAAGAATAGACCTAGCGAGTTTCGAAAGAGTGGTATGTTGTTTGTTCTTATTTCATGGTTGGCTGGTTGTGAACCTATTTTTAAGTTGAATTCATGGATGTTTTTTCAATAAGAGGTATAATTATGTACTTTTGGTTGTGTTTCTCAATTTGAAAGAAAAGACAAGTCGAAACGTATTGAAGTAAACTGAAAAATTGTTGTTGAGTTACTGAACTTGTGGGACTGTTTTGTGGGCTGTTTCGTATTGCTATTGGATTGTCTCTTTTGCTACTGTTTCTATGGAGTTGAGATGAGGAAGGGTGTGGAGAAACACCACATAATGGTAGGGATGTTTGCTGGTTATTCGTCGTAACATTTTCGGATTGTTTGACACTATTATTGTTGTCGCGTTGTGTATGAAGTGATAGGGGTATGTTGGGCTGTTTGGTGATTGTTTTGACTTTTGTGAAGTCATATATATAGGGGAGGTGCTGTCCTTTTCATCATAAAATAGGTTGTGGTCGATACATAATAGGTACGACGCTTAAACGATAACGACAGTGTCATTTCTCTTATTGTAGACTAAAGAGTCGTGATATTTGCATAGCTTGAGGTTGGGCAGTACATATACAAAGTATGTGAGGCTATCCATTTCCTTCTTATGCATGAATTCAATTGTATATAATGCTATGAACGAGCTTCCAAAGGTACTCTACTCTTAGAAGCTAGCATTACTTACATTGTTTCCCTTCTTATGGAACAATTGATGTTGAGGTTGCTTCTCTTATTCTTATGTTATCAATGTTGTTGGTACTTCCTGATTCTTTTAAGATTCTTGATGAAGAGTTATTCCTAATAACGTGTACAGAGAATATCGACCTTACGTCACTCCGAAAGGTTCAGAATATGATTCCAATGAGTCCTACATGCATTATATATATATATGTATCTATTTTACTCTACCGAGCCGCGCTATAGTCGGCCGGGTACGGCACCTATTGTGCAACCACTGATCAATTGGATTTACCGAGGTCCACGTGGCCGGGTACAATTCTACCGAGCCTTATGATGGCCGGGTACATTTTTACCGAGTCCTCTTTGAGGCCGGGTACGATATGATGATGATGATGCCCATAGAGGCAAATGTTTTTAAAAGTTTATGTATGTAAATGTATTATGCATTTCATATCAGTAGCCCCCAGAGGCACTCAGATGTTATAGGATGTATCTCCACTATCTCTCCTTACATTACTGTTCTTGTTTATGCTTTCCTGCCTTACATACTCAGTACTTTATTCGTACTGACGTCCCTTTTGCCTGGGGACGCTGAGTTTCATGCGCGCAGGTCCCGATTGATAGGTTGACAGTCCTCTAAGTAGGCTATCAGCTCAGCAGAAGTGTTGGTGCACTCCACTTGCTCCGAAGTTGCCTATTTGGTCAGTATGCTTTGGATAGGTATTGATTGGTATGGCAGGGCCCTTTCCCGACCTTTATGATTTTATGTACTCTTAGAGGCTTGTAGACAGATGTCAGGTGTATGGATACTTGTATGGCCTTGTCGGCCTATGTTTTGAGTTTACAAATGGTCATGTCGGCCTTATAGGCCCGTATGTCACATGTATAAGTTTGTATATCATGTTGCGTTGTCATATGTTGAGTATTGACGGGTTTTTTGGCTCATTTACCCATGATAGTACGATATGAAAGATACGCTACATTGGTACTCGGTTGAGTAAGGCACCGGGTGCCTGTCGCGGCCCTTCGGTTTGGGTCGTGACAAACGTGGTACCAGAGCAGTTCTGTCCTTGGAGTCTACAAGCCGTGTCTAATAGAGTCTTGTTTATAGGTGTGTCGTGCACCACACTTATAAGCAGGAGGCTACAGGCCATTTAGGACTGTCACTCTTTCTTCTCACTCTAGATTGTGTGGTAGAGCTCAATTGTAAGAATTCAAGTTCCCAACTCCTATTTTATTCATAATAAGATGATACCTACATACAGATAGACGGTTGGTAAAAGATATGGCTATGGAAGAGTTGAGTCAAAGGAACTCCACTTTGCATCATGCTTATGATAAGTAAATGTGAGGTCTTCTATGGATCATGTGCGTACTGAAAAGTGTAAGCCTCTTGATAAGGAGTCTTGAGGAAAGAATACCTATCCACCTTAATGGTGAAAGATAATGAGAGATTCAAAAGATAAATACAAGTTTCAACAAGCAAAAGAAGCAAGATGAAGAAGAGTACAAGGCCGCCAGTTAATGAAGGTTCAGTTTTACAATTCAGGAAGAGAAATTATTCTTAGCTACTTTCAACAGTAACAGAGTTATGTATAATTGACCACACCCATCTCAATTATGCCCTATGGGAGCTGACAAATATAGTTTAAGAGAATGATGTAATAACAGGATCAAGCTGGGGTTAGAGTAACCAAAAATTATGGATGGATTGTCTCTTTTTTGAAATTCAGAAATAGTAAGCGATTCCATAAGGGATTTCTGAAGTAAGTTATTTATCTTATTATGTTATTATTAATCAAGGATTTCTTATATAGCTAGAACGACCCTCACAAATTGCGAATACTAATTTGTTAAGAATTAATCGGATTGAGGATATCGCATCATCATTCGCTGGAATTGAAATATCTGCGAGATCGGGGTCACAATTTGTATCGGTTAAACAAATTTTTCATTAGCTAACATTTCTGAAGGGTAGTGCAAATGTGGTAATAGATCTCCTTGTGAGACACCCAGATGGTGAACTCTAGAATAGTGCAATCAGATATGAATACTAAAATATTCAGAAATTTCGGAAGATAGGCAATGGAAACCTAAAAGGGATAAATATTTACCTTAGTATGACTCCCGCCCCTAGACAGAGAGAGAATTTTAGGCATCCCGAATAGCCAGTGAGACAAAGAAAGGGGAACTAAAAGTGAAAGAATGTTTTCTTGAAGTTTTCAGAATAAAGTGATAGATATAAATATTAGTCGGAGAATAAGAAGAGAGTAAATGAAATATTATGAGTAAGATGTGATAAATGGGTGATAATAGTAAATCAAAACATGACAGGATGACGGAGTCTACAGTCAAGTGAAGGGAAAGACAAGAGGTGAGGCCTTGATGCAATACAAGATTATAAGCCATAAAGTCATATCCCCATTTTGAGAAATGAGTAGGTGACTCTGACGTGATTACCAGAAGGAAAAGGTAGACCCAAGAGTAATAGAAATAAGTATGGGCTGGTGAACAAGATAAATTGAACATGAATTAGGGATCGAATGATTTGATAATAGTCAGCATCATGAGAATTTTAGAGATTGCATTCCGGCGTTAATAAATGGACAACAGAAGAATAACCTTTAAAGGTCATTCAGTAAGATGCTTCCCTAGAGCAAGCACTGTGAGCAGAGTTAAGCTTAAGGGAATAAGTATGCCAGTTATTCTAGGTGTCACCCTTGTGCATAAGGAATTCAATTATCCCCAGTACAGAAGGGTTACCATAAGGCGAGTAAGGGTCATTGATGATGTGAAAACACGCCAAAGATGAAGAGGTAACTATGAAATGGTAAAGGCAGAATGTGGTAAAAAGGGAGAAAGGGATGAGGTTGCCTTTATTCAGATCCTACAGATATGTCGCGACTCCAGAAAATTATGCAAACACGACACCGGAGAAAGGCAGTAAGAGCTCTCGGCCAGGATGTTATTGATAAATAAGTGCGAATGAACACTTGATACATAAGGAGCCAGTATGATAGGTAACTTAAGACAAAGTAAATAACCAAAGAGAGATTACACGGAATATAGATATGAGAATGGACCAACGAGCAGTTTGTAGTTGATTCAGGATGAGCCTAGTTATGGCTAAACAAGAGGTTATAAGCAAATCAACATATCATGCAAGATAAACATAGTGAATCCTAATATAGTGAATTTAGCCTCGCGGATATGACGTCATACCCCTTGAGAAATGCTCAGATAGGAGTTGGGGTATTTAAAGGTATTGTATAAGTGTTACGACAATAATGGAGAGTGCCACTAAGAAGACAATCAAAACCTGAGTTTAGAAGTAACCCTACGAGCACATGGGCACGGAGGTATGTACCTAAGGATGTTTGTAGGCGAGTAAGAATATCGAAAACTCCTTCATGTATACAGTATAACAAGATCACAACTTTACAAGATCTAGAAGGTTTCCTAAGTACTACGACGAAAGACTAGCTGAGGAAATAAGGAAGAAGGCTTCAACCTAAATATAGTAACTCGAAGGAGAAATTGTCATGTAAAAGCAGTCTCACAACAAATCGAAGGTAATATTTGAGACCATATGAGTTGCACAATAATTCCAGCATGTGTGGGAACTAAGATAAGCTAAGTATGCACGCAACAAGGGGGAAAAAAGACCAGGAAAAGTAATAGCTTACGTTTAAAAAAACTGAGAAGGAACGAAAGGAATCATTCGATCAATGATCCAGAGTTAGCTACGTTATGAGCGCACTTAAGATTTCGGAATATCATCCATGCAACATATATATTGACAATCATACAGCCGTAGAAGGCTCTGGTATAAGTTAAAGAAAAGATTAAGCCCATGAAAACAAGAAGAGCATATGGTTTCTCTAAGTTATACAAAGCTCACTATAGCATGAACGAACTCAAAGGAGTCTAAGACTAATAGAATTTAGAAGAGATGGAATGCTGCCCTGGTAATAGAATGAGGGTGTAATTGTGATAGATAAACGATGACGTTTGGTCCTTCGATTGAGTAATGATCTGACGAAGAAAAGAAAGGGATATCTTGAATTGGACAGGATTAAAATACTCACGCAAGGTGAAACAACAATGGATGGATAAAAGTTATAAAGTATGAGATAAGCTTAGGCCATCATTATTAAGATGAACAGTAATGTGAAAGCATTAAAGGACATAGATTTATACATATTGGATAAGCAACGAAACTAACCTGGAATTTGGTAGCATACCTTAATAACGAGAAATCGAGGTAAGCATTATGGTATAGTATGACCTACTTAGATGCGGTAAAGTCATATGAATGGATAGTCGGGTCTATGAAATAAGATATAGCAATATTCGTAAGTTCAACAAAGTACAGAGCGAAGAACTTCAGTATACCCATCGATGCCCAGAGGGACAACATATCAAGATCTGTATATGTTTGCAACATGAGGCCTAGAGATTGGCTAAAAGCTGGAGAAAAAAAGGAGAGAAGAGTTGCATAGGCGCATATACAAGGAAAAAGTCGTACAGGGTGCATGACAAAAGGTAGCAACAGTTATGAGATTGGAAGGGGTTCGACCACAAGTCGTGGTATGAGAAAGAGGACTAAATGGAGGAATACCCTAGACTTTGGATTTATTAAAAGAATAGTTGCCTACATGGGTAGAAGAGTATTAAAGTGTTCGCAAGGGCTATGGGTTATGAGAATGATAAGTGAATCGGTCAACATTCGAGGACGAATGTTCTAAAGGGGGGAATGATGTTACACCCCATGTTTTCGTACGTTAGAGTATCTGTAAGTCAATTGATGTAAGATCAGAAATGAGATCAACTTTGAAAGTACATAATGTAAGTTAATCATTTTACATGGAGGTTACAAATATTTAAGATCATGAATATAGAGTACTAAGAGTGTTTGAAGGCTTCGAAGCTAAATGAATTGAAGAAAATAAGTTTCGTCAAAAGTCGACAAGTTGGGAATGTTATAACATGTACTTTTGGGGGGAGACTAGGGTGCTTAACCTTATAAGGATAATATGTTATGAGTTATTTTTTTCGTATGATAGTTGTGTGTCATGTTTTGAAGTCAAGTGAGTTGTGAAACAATAGTTGGAAAAGGTCAGCACAAGTTACATTCATAAATATGGTGAAATTTAGGTCAAATATGGCTGAGCATTTCTCCCAATGTATTTGGAATTATGGCATGATCTACCTACCATATTGAAGATCTACGAGTCTAGTTTCCAACGAATTAAACCATTCATTGATACAATATTTGAGTAGAGAGATATTCATATTTTTGCGAGACTGCGCAAAATGGTAGGTGACAAGTAGGTGCATCACCTACTTGCCAAAAGGAGAGGCCACAATTAAAAGCCCTAAAGTCGGACAAGAGGGGTGTTTTAAGGACATATTAACTCATTTAATTCACTTATTTCTCAGACCAAAAATCAGATTGAACCCCTGCACCTCCTCCCCAAAAATCTCACACAAACCCTGGGGTATTTCGGGTGTTACGACGTGATTCTAGTGCTGAGAAGTCCGGACAGCTTGCTAGTTTCTCTTTCTCCTTCTTGTAGCCGCATTGAGGAACTGATTTTTGATGAAGAAGGACCAGGTTTCGTGGTTTATACTCAGTACAAGGTAAGGTTATGCTTCTCCTTCCATTATCTATGCGTTTGAGAGTTGTAGCTCGATCGTAAAGAATAGACCTAGCGAGTTTTGAAAGAGTGTTATGTTGTTTGTTCTTATGCCATGGTTGGCCGGTTGTGAACCTAATTTTAAGTTGAATTCATGGCTGGTTTGTTGTATAAGAGGTATAATTATGTACATTTGTTTGTGTTTCTCAATTTGAAAGAAAAGACAAGTCGAGACGTGTTTAAGTAAACTGAAAAATTAATGTTGAGTTGCTGAACTTGTGGGACTATTTTGTGGGCTATTTCTTGTTGCTATTGGGTTCTCTATTTTTCTATTGTTTCTATGGAGTTGAGAGGAGGAGGGGTGTGGATAAACACCACATAATGGTAGGGTTGTTTGCTGGTCGTTCGTCGTAACATTTTCGGATTGTTTGACACTATTATTGTTGTCGTGTTGTGTATGAAGTGATAGGGGTATGTTGGGCTGTTTGGTGATTGTTTTGACTTGTGTGAAGTCATATATATAGGGGAGGTGCTGTCCGTTTCATCGTAAAATAGGTTGTGGTCGATACATAATAGTTACGACGCTTAAACGATAACGACAGTGTCATTTCTCTTATTGTAGACTAAAGAGTCGTGACATTTGCATAGCTTGAGGTTGGGCAGTACATATACAAGGTATGTGAGGCTATCCCTTTCTTTTTTACGCATGAATTCTATTGTGCATAATGCTATGAACGAGCTTCCAAAGGTACTCTACTCTTAGAAGCTAGTAGTACTTACATTGTTTCCCTTCTTATGGAACGATTGATGTTGAGGTTGCTTCTCTTATTCTTATGTTATCAATGTTGGTACTTCCTGATTCTTGTAAGATTCTTGATGAAGAGTTATTCCTAATAACGTGTACGGAGAATATCGACCTTACGTCACTCCGAAAGGTTCAGAATATGATTC
>NW_017670866.1:363416-389176 GCF_001879085.1 Nicotiana attenuata
ATATATATATATATATTCTACTCTACCAAGCCGCGCTATAGTCGGTCGGGCACCTATTGTGCAACCACTGATCAGTTGGGTTTACTGAGCTCCACGTGGCCGGGTACGATTCAACCGAGCCTTGTGATGGCCGGGTACGTTTTTACCGAGTCCTCTTTGAGGCCGGGTACGATACGATGATGATGCCCACAGAGGCAAATGTTTTTAAAAGTTTATGTATATATATGTATTATGCATTTCATATCAGTAGCCCACAGAGGCACTCAGATATTACAGGTTGTTTCTCCTCTATCTCTCCTTACATTACTGTTCTTGTTTATGCTTTCCTGCCTTACATACTCAATACTTTATTCGTACTTCCATCCCTTTTGCATAGGGATGCTGCGTCTCATGCGTGCAGGCCCCGATTGATAGGTTGACAGTCCTCCAAGTAGGCTATCAGCTCAGCGGAAGTGTTGGTGCACTCCACTTGCTCCGGAGTTACCTATTTGGTTAGTATGCTTTGGATAGGTATTGATTGGTATGGCGGGGCCCTGTCCCGACCTTTATGATTTTATGTACTCTTAGAGGCTTGTAGACAGATGTCAGGTGTATTGCTACTTGTATGGCCTTGTCGGCCTATGTTTTGAGTTTACAAATGGTCATGTCGGCCTTATAGGCCCGTATGTCACATGTATAAGTTTGTATATCATGTTGGGTTGTCATATGTTGAGTATTGACGGGTTTTCTGGCTCATTTAACCATGATGGTATGATAAGAAAGATATGCTACATTGGTACTCGGTTGAGTAAGGCACCAGGTGCCTGTCGCGGCCCTTCGGTTTGGGTCATGACATCTTTGCCTGATTTACTTGCTTTCATCTCTACACTCGATTGATGGTGAAAACCCTAAATTTGGGGATTCATTCGAGTTTTGAGACTATTTTTTATGTGGTTTGCTTGTTCTTCATCTCTGAACTTGTTTGGTTTCAAAACCCTAATTTCTTTGGACCTATTCAAGTTTCTGAAAGTTGTTTCATCTACTGCTCGACTGAGTTTCGAAATCTTTGTTTCAACTTTTGTTTCTTTATACGATTCTAACTTCCTGCTAAGCTCTATAAGGTCTTTTACTTGACCCTTTGGCATGCTATTTGATACTTTCTCTTCTCTGTTACTGAGTAACTGAAATCGACCTATGTGACTACCTGTGTTTGCTACTATATGATGTCTCTCTTTGTCCTAAATTCAGCCTTGCAGGCTTAATGCTTATAAACTTTTATATGCTGAATTTCCTTCTGAAATGACTTTCAATTTTGGGATTGATTTCAAACCTCCTTGAATAATTTTGATTGCATTCATATGTTAAGTGCTTGACTCCTTACTTGTTTGGCCTTACTGATTTCCCTGTTTCTTGGGTTGATTTGGAAAATTTTCCTTAGACCTTCGATTCCCCTATTTTTGACTTGATTTATTTGTTTATTCATGAATCAGTAATTTTTCTTGATTTACTATGTACTGATTGTCCATATATTCTGCAACTTTACGTTATTTACTTACCTTATTTGGTTAACTGAGTATTTCAAAGATTCTTCCCTTAATTAATTCCATAGGTATTTACCCATAATTGTCTACTTTGCGCAAGATGTTTACTTGATATCTTTCCTTAAATGTTCTCTGTCCATTACCGTTTAAGTTTGAACTCCTTAATTAAAGGAAGTCCTTGTACTGATTGATTTTAATTGGTACATAGTTCCATAATTACTACTAAACTATGATTTTTGCCTTATTTTTGCACCTGTTTTGAAACTATAAATGCCCTGCTCTTTCATTAACACGACACACGAACTCTTTGAGTTCTTAAAAATCACTTACACTCAAAAACATTTCTCTCCTGCTTTACTACTTCTACTATGGCCTACCTTCAAGCCCTGCTACTTGCGTTTACTGTATTTTTGCTCTTTAAACTGGTATGTCCTGATTTAGATTTTCAGCATCACAACAATATGTTTACTTAGTATTTTTACCTTCTTGTCTGCCTGCTGCTAGTGTTTAGTTCAGTACTTATTTTAGCATGTTGTAATTTCCTTCTGCCTGTTTTGCATCTACTATGCATCCTAAATGTGTTTGATGCTAATGGTTTGTTTGAGGCATGACAGTACTAAGTATTACTGTCTATGACTCAAACTCGATTCCCCTGGAATCATAACCACTATGTCACCACCATATGTTGTGTATTCTTGTTGATTTTGTGAGCATAACATCACTCTCTATTATTGTGTATGCCTAGAATTAGCTAATGCCTAAGTACATAGGCTCTTTGCAATCCCCAATCCCTGAACCCCTTTGTGTGAAATCCTCAATCCTGTAACTGTTTCCCAGCCCCTCTTCCCCTCTTCTGTGCTTTCTTAGTTCTTTAAAACTCTTTTTCTTCACTTGCACTCTCTCTTAGACTTTAAGTTTTGCCCCCCCCCCCTCTTGTGAGCCTTGCCTTGGGACCCTTTGAGCTCCCTCTAAACTTGGACACATGAGAGCTGGCCCTTCCATACTGCACTTGTTCATATTCTGGTAATACAATTTGGGTATGAGCACTGCCCGGAGTCCCATTTGAGGCTCTTAGGGAACTCTGACGCACTCAAATTGGAGAAAGGCTTTGGATCGATGGTCTTTGAGTTGGTCTATCTCGTAATTCAGACAGGAAGTCAGAATCAGGCTTTCCTCTGGTTGTACTTTTTTTTACTTTTTATGGACTTACTCTTGGAGGAGCAAGTTCCCGCAGCTCAGGCACCAGAGCAGGAGGCTGACAGAGAACGGGTGAGAAGAGGAGTGATTCCCCAGATTGAGGATTTGGAGATTGAGCTGGAGGACGCCGAGGGAGGTGACTCAGGCTAGCCACAGGACCCAGCCAGTGACCCCATGCAGACAGAGGCATCACAGGGAGTTTTGTTTACTCTCAACCTTTCCCTTATTCTAGTTTTGCTGATAACATTGAGGACAATGCTACTTTTATTGGGGGGGGGGGNTCTGATGTAATTTTATTCATTCTGGCTTGTAATAAGTTGTAATAAATATTTGGGGATGGCTAGTGGAAAAAAGGGTGGGTAACTATGCATGCAAAGGGTAGAAATCATGCCTATAGATCTATTCTAATTCTGCATACTCAATACATATAGAAATCACGCCTATAGGTTGTTCTAATTCTGCATATTCAATTACATATAGAAACCATGACTATAGGGTTTTAAACAAAGTTTCACATTTAGATACTATCTATTAGGTTTAAAATAAGTATGCATTTTAGATACCATGTCTATTGGTTTTAAAACAAGTTTTAGAAATCATGCCTATAAGTATGCATTCAGATACTACGTCTATAAGTGTCTAAAATCAGCAACGTGTAGAAAACATGCCTATAGGAGTTTCTAAATGAATCTGATTCGCTTCACTCAATGTTAGCTATAAAATCAGCAATAATATATATACTATCACCTGCAGAACCTATAATCAATTTGTTAATTCTGCATCTCTTTTGACAATCCAAGTCCTTTACTTAACTAAAGTTTAGCAAGCATACCTATAGGATATCAAATAATTCATGC
Organism: Nicotiana attenuata; assembly: GCF_001879085.1. Classification (NCBI taxonomy): domain Eukaryota; kingdom Viridiplantae; phylum Streptophyta; class Magnoliopsida; order Solanales; family Solanaceae; genus Nicotiana; species Nicotiana attenuata. Next base: position 366,991 of record NW_017670866.1, read on the forward strand.
CGAGTTCTTACTGTCTCATCGCCTTCTGAATTCAGTAGATGTCATGCCAACAGAACCTCGTCTTAACACTTAGGCATGCCTTAGAGTAATAATTAAAAACTGAATCCGCTTCTGTTAATTATTACAACCAGCAGGCAGTCCTGATTCGGGCTTCTTATCTGAATTATGTAGTAAACCAATCTGCCCCAATCTTTTAGACTCCCTCGTATTCAATTTTAATCAGACCTAAACAGTATGTGAAAGTCATGCTAATTATATGTTTTTCTGTTCAAGGAGGTATAACTGAGCCTTATATGTTTATATGTCTCCCCAAATATGCAGAATGTATTTTGTATGTCGCCTAGAATTTTACCTTTGAAACTCCAAATAAGCCTAATATCCTTCCCTTTTTAGGATTATTAGTCCTAAGTGCCTCCGGGACTGATAGGATTGGGACGGGTAATAGCATGCATTAAGTAATCGACATCAATCCGCGCTTTAAATACCTTAACGGGGTGGGATGGGTAGATATGTATATGATGACCACGCGATAATGTCACGTGTAGACCCTCACTGAGGAGTGATTACCGGACATTGTGTGGGGTGATCCATATTATTAATAAACCTAGGACCCCTCTCCCTTCATTCTTTATTTCTTTTCCTTAGCATTTTAACACTTTATTTTTAAATCAACTTTTCTAATTGCCCTTGCAAACGTTGTTTACTTTCAAACTATTATGTGTTAAAATCCCCTCTTATTTGAGCCTTATTTGCCTATATATTAATTGCATCTCAATTCACAACAATTGTCTGGCCGGGAACCACACTAGTGGATTCTAAGGGGTGCCTAATACCTTCCCCTTAGAATAATTTCAAGCCCTTACCCTATCTCTGGTTATTCAAATCGAACTCTCTTGGTGTCCTAATGCACCATAATCATTATGTGGCAACTCTTCAATTGCAAACCCAGTTCCCAAAAGATATGAGTTGTCCCTCCAAATGTCATAAACCCGATTTTCGCAAAAAGGGGGCGCGACAGGTAGAAGAAAGAGTATCCCCTTATTTCACCCCTCTGGTAAAATGAAAGAGCTCATGAGCTTGTCCACTGATCAACGATGAATACTAGTTATTAGCCAAATATCTCCACACCATGTCAATAAATAGGTCTGTAAATTCCATTCTTCTTAGCTCCTTAGTAAGATACATCCATGTACCCTATTATAAGCCTTTTCCATATCCAATTTGAACACCACATTAGCTTGTTTACTCCTCTTTTCGATATCTCTAATAATCCTCTGAGTGAGTATGTCATGACCCCAGTTCGCCCTCCGTGAACATGTCGTGATGGCACCTAGTCCCTACGACTAGGTAAGCCTAACAATGCGGAAATAACATAACTTGTGGAAACAAATAATTAAACTAAACAAACTAGAAGGGTAACTGTATATAAATGTTGCTCGGCATATGCAACCCAATAATGCGGAAGTCTACAATATCATCCCAAAACCCGGAAACTCACGGGAACACAAGCTAACGGAAGGTAATACACTACTCTAACTCCAGAATGTCTAAAAACAACAGTACGAAAGGAAAAGCTAACTGCTAAAGCTAGAATAAGATAGAGACTCCTGGTCTGCGGACGCGGCAGATGTACCTCGAAGTCTCTGCTAAGTCTCTCCGCCTCGAGGATGATACGCCTGGGTAGAGCTACCTGGATCTGCACATGAAAAACATGCGCAGAAGGGGCATGAGTACACCACAGCGGTACTCAGTAAGTGCCAAGCCTAACCTCGGTCAGGTAGTGACGAGGAAGGTCAGGGCCCTACTGAGATAAAATATAATAATAAGACTCGCAACAATATGAAGTAAACAGAAATAATGAATAAAACTATGAAGTAAGACAAGTTATACGAAGCAACAATAACACGCAGAGAGTAAGGTAACACAGAGTAAAACAGCTCAATATCAGTACCAACAACGAGGATCTCCCAGGATACCGTCCTGTAGTCCATTCATCAACTGTCCGAGGAGCTCCCGGGGTACCGTCCCATAGTCCATCATATGAGTATACCCGAAGGATCTCCCGGGATACCGTCCCGTAGTCCAACTATCAATATGCAGGGGGGGATCTATCGGGAATATAACTTGTAGTCCAGAGGTAAATATGCAAGAGGATCTATCGGGAATCGAACCCGCAGTCCCAAAGTAAACATGCAGGGGGATCTATCGGGAATCTAACCCGCAGTCCCAAAGTAAACAAACAAGGGAGGGGGGGCTACCGGAATCCCACATCCGTAGTCCCAATGTAAATACGCAGCCACAACAAGAAGATATTCAGCACTGGAGTGCAAAAAAAAAAAGTTACAAGGCAACAAGTAGTTCTAGCCTAACATGGTTCACGTAGTACAATCAAAGCAACTTAAGCAAATAGGCAATTTAGGGCAGCTAAGCATGCTTTTCTAAACTAACACAGGCTATAATTGCAAGAAGAATAAAGCAGGTAAGAAAGAAACTCAGTCTAAATATTTAAAGTAAAATCGTATTTTCAACAATTAGCTCAAGTACGCGTTCGTCACCTCACGTACCAGGCATTCAATAACCAAATATCATATCCTAAGGGGAAAAGGTCCCCCACACAAGGTTAGACAAGCCACTTACCTCGAACCGGCACAAAAATCAACAAGAATCCACGCCCTTGCCACAAGTATCCGACTCCAAGTGGCCCAAATCTATTCAATTCAATTACATATCGTAAATAACATCGCAAGCAACTGATTATACCATTTAATTCAAAGCTAAGGCGTGAAATTAGGTAAAATGGCCAAAATGCCCCTCAGGCCAACACCTCGGAATCGAAAAATTTTCACATTTTCAGAACCCTCGTACTCTCACAAGTCTAACCATATAAAAGTCTCCCAAATCGGAGATCAAACACTCACTGAAAACTCAATAGTTTGGTCTAAGAAGTTTTCCCCATTTTTCATTCAAAAATCCGAAATTAAGGATGAATTCGTGATTAGGTTAGTGGGTTTTAAGCATAAGGGGGTAGAGAATCGTTACCCAGTAGTTGCCCTTGAAAAACCTTCGAAATTTCTCCCAAATCCGAGCTCCCAAGCTTGTGTTTTGATAAAAATGGCAAACCCTCGGTTTTGAAATGTTTATAACTGCCCAGGCCCGTTATGCATCGCGAACGCGGAAGTAAGGTCGCGTTCGCGAAGAAGAAAAATTTAAGCTGCCAAAAATGCCTTTCGCGATTGCGAGGGGGAGGACGCGAACGCGAATGCCTGGGATCACGAAGCTACGCGAACGCGACGTCTAGAACGCGAACTCGATGAAGAAAATAGCGAGGTCCAGAAGTTACCTTACGCGAACGCGAGAGAGCGTTCGCGAACGCGTAGAACGGACTAGCATAGCTACGCGAACGCGAAGAGGAAATTGGTCCTCCTCCAGAATTACTCTATACGAACGCGTGGAGGAGGACGTGAACGCATAGAAGGAAAAGGTCAAAGCTACGCGAACGCGATTGGAGCATCGCGAACGCGAAGAAGGAAATGGAACCTGCAACTGCTGTAGGATTTCTGCAACTTTTTCTAACTCCAAAATGCTCCGTTGAGCATCCGAAACACACCCGAGGCCCCCGGGACCTCAACCAAACCTACGGACATATCCCATAACATCATTCAAACTCGTACCAATCCTTAAACCACCTAAAACAACGCCAGGAACCCCAATTAATCAAGTGCCTAAGAACTTCAAATTTCATCAAAATACACTTTCGATCAAAAACCTAACCAAAACACGTCCGAATGACCTGAAATTTTGCACACACATCCCAAATGACATGACGGAGCTACTGCAGCTTCCTGAATTCCATTCCGACCCTCGGATAAAAAAACTCACTATCGAACCGGAAACTTCAAAATTCCAACTTTCGGCAATTCAAGCCTAAATTAGCTATGGACCTCCAAAACACGTTCCGAACACGCTCCCAACCCCGAAATCACCTAACGAAGCTAACGGAACCATCGGATTTCCGTTCTAAGGCCGTCTTCACACTGTTCTGACTATGGACCATTTTCCAACACTTAGGCTCTTATTTAGGGACTAAGTGTCCCAAAACTCTGCGAAACTCAAAACCGAACATCCCAGCAAATCAAAATAGCAGAAATAAACTTGGGGAAAGCAGTTAATAGGGGATCGAGGCATAAATTCTTAGGACGACCGGCCAGGTCGTCACATCCTCCTACACTTAAACATTCGTTCGTTCTCGAACGAAAATAAAGACATACCTGAAGCAGTGAAAAGGTGAGGGTAACTGCTGCGCATATCCTGCTCGGTCTCCCTGGTCGCCTCCTCGGCCGGCTGACCCCGCCACTGAACCTTTACTGAAGCAATGTTCTTTTACCTCAACTTTCTGATCTGCCTGTCCAATATAGCCACTGGCTCCTCAACATAGGATAGATCTTTGTCCAACTGGACTGAACTAAAATCCAACACGTGCGACGGGTCACCGTGATACCTCCGGAGCATCGAAACATGAAATGCCGGATGAACCCCGGTCAAACTGGGAGGTAAGGCAAGCTCATAAGCAACCTCCCCAACTCGCCTCAAAAGCTCAAAAGGGCCAATAAACCTCGGACTCAACTTCCCTTTCTTCCCAAATCTCATAACGCCTTTCATAAGCGAAACCTAAAGCAGAACTCGCTCTCCGACCATATATGAAACATCACGAACCTTCCTATCCGCGTAGCTCTTCTGTCTGGACTGGACCGTACGGAGTCTATCCTGAATCATCTTAACCTTCTCCAATGCGTCCTGAACCAACTCTGTGCCCAATAGCCTGGCCTCACCCGGCTCAAACCAACTCACCGGAGACCTACACCTCCTACCATATAAAGCCTCATACGGCACCATCTGAATGTTGGACTGATAACTGTTGTTGTAAGCAAACTCTTCCAATGGCAAGAACTGATCCCAAGACCCTCCAAACTCAATCACACACGCACGGAACATATCCTCAAGAATCTGAATAGTGCGCTCGGACTGCCCGTCCGTCTGGAGGTGAAATGATGTGCTCAATTCCACCCGAGTACCTAACTCCTGCTGCACGGCTCTCCAGAACCGCGATGTAAACTAAGTACCTCTGTCTAAAATAATAGAAATTGGAATACCATACAGACGAACGATCTCCCGGATATAAATCTCCGCCAACCGCTCCGACGAATAAGTGGTACACACAGGAATGAAATGAGCAGACTTGGTCAGCTGATCCACAATAACCCAAATGGCATCAAACTTCTTCAAGTTCCATGGGAGTCCAGATACAAAGTCCATGGTGATGCGTTCCCACTTTCACTCCCGAATGTCTATCTGCTGAAGCAACCCACCCGGTCTCTGGTGCTCATACTTCACCTGTTGATAGTTGAGGCAGCTACATATCCAACTATATCCTTCTTCATCCGCCTCCACTAATAGTGCTGCCTCAAGTCCTGATACATCTTCACAGCACCCGGATGGATGGAATACCGCGAACTATGGGCCTCTGCTAAAATCAACTCTCAAAGCTCATCAACATTGGGCATACAAATCCGACCCTCCTCCAGAATTACTCTATGCGAACGCGTGGAGAAGGACGTGTACACGTAGAAGGAAAAGGTCAAAGCTATGCGAACTCGATTGGAGCGTCGCAAACGCGGAGAAGGAAATGGAACCTGCAACTGCTGTAGAAGGAAATGGAACCTGCAACCTCACTATCGAACCGGAAACTTCAAAATTCAAACTTTCGGCAATTCAAGCCTAAATTAGCTAGGGACCTCCAAATACGAACACGCTCCCGACCCCGAAATCACCTAATGAAGCTAACGGAACCATCGGATTCCCGTTCCGAGGCCGTCTTCACACTGTTCTGACTATGGACCATTTTCCAACACTTAAGCTCTTATTTAGGGACTAAGTATCTCAAAACTCTTCGAAACTCAAAACCAAACGTCCCGGCAAATCAAATAAGAAGAAATAAACTTGGGGAAAGCAGTTAATAGGGGATCGGGGCGTAAATTCTTAAGACAACCGGCCGGGTCGTCAGAGAGTAACATTGCTTCAATGATATTCCTTCCGTTTATAAATCTTGATTAATTAGGTGATATAGGAGTCTGAAGGATTTTCTCCAACATATCATGAATCACCCTAGAGATAACCTTATTGATGAAGTTACTCACACTAATTTGTCTCATATTTGAATAAGTATGCATGACTGACTTCTTAGGATATAACACTGAATTAGTATAAGTGATGAATTTGGGAAGAGTATTCCCTTTATAGAAAGCTTTCACCACACTATTGACATCCTCCTTTACTATATCCCAACAGACTAGATAAAATGTGCTAGAAAAACCATCACGGCCACAAGCACTATCTCCACTAAGTTCATAAACAACAGCTTGAACTTCTTCTATTGAAGGCATTGCACATAGTTTAGCATTATCATCTGTAACCAATTCTCGTAAATGTTGCAATAAGATAAAATCAATAGGTTCCTCATCCTAAGTGAACTCTTTTTGAAAGAAGAAACAACTCCATTTGCCATAAGATACATAGAATCTATCCAATAGCCTTCAGAATTTTGAATCCTTTTAAGCTGCATCTTTTTTGTTCTTTCATTTACTAAATTGTGAAAGAACCAAGTATTTTAGTTACCCTCAGTAAACCAAGTATGACTAGATTTTTGCTTTCAGTACTCTTGCTTATAATGCAAATACTTTTTTAACTATGAATGTGCACAATGAAGAACCATATTCATGATAGATAGATCTTCCTCAAATAGTTCTTCCTTAATTTTCAAAATGTCCTCCCTGATTGCCAATTGCCTAAAAATATCTCCAAATGTGTCCTTACTCTATTTAGATAATGTTATTTTCACTTTCTTTAGCTTCTGTTAAACGCCAAGAAATGATCTCCCTCATAATCTTCTTTCCAATGATCTTGAACTACATCTATAAATGTATCATTAAAAACCTAAAGGGCTTGATATACTATTGAGCTTGCTCACTACATGTGAATAGTAATGGAGCATAGTCTAAACCATTCCAGGATAAATATTCAACCTCTAGCTGACCAAATCAGTTCTGAAACTCCTAATTGACTACAATTCTATTCAGCCTTTAAAATATGAATCTTCAGTAGTTCTCCCATTCCAACAAGTGAAGGAACCCTTTGAAGCTAACTTGTAATAATCCATTAGAGTTATTACATAAAGCAAGTCTTCATACTTTGGGGGTAAGCTGGCATTCATCTAATTTACTCCTCTTTATTCATGATTATATTAAAATCACCTCCGACCATCTAAGGTAACGTCATATCATTAACTATGTAATACAAGCTATCCCATAATTTAATTATATAAATTGCATTAGATTTGGCATAAACTAATATGACAATTACAGTTTCACTAATTTTATGTATGAACAACTTTAGTATAACAAGTCAGTGTCCATGAGAACCTCCACATCCACACCTTCATCTACAAAATACCATATTTGTCAATTGACATAAAACCCTTCGGTGTTCATCCATAACTTTCTCCTGTATCTCTGAATATGCCTAACATTTTGAAATGGCTCGATCGATGCTATGAGACGAAAGTTGTGATGCCTATTTAGCATTTGTATTCTTTGAAGAGAATTTTATATCTTTATAGATCTAATATTCCAGAAAAGTGCTTTTATCAGCATTTAAAAGTTGATCTAGAAGAGATTCCCTTTGGTTGAACCCTAATGGGTTGTAGACTACAATACCACCTATTTTTTGCCTTTCTTAGTACCTCTCCCAGCTGACCTAGGTGATCTCCCTTCTTAGCTACGTTCATGAAATTCTTATCTGTAGAATCACCCACATCTTCCTCCACTGTTTTCTCCCTTGTGTCTTCTGTTATCTACTTATTTCCATTTTGAATCTCAGTCACATTGTGAGACACTATATCATGCAGCACCTTACAGGGAGGGTTTTTCTTGGGAACCATTAGTGGCAAACTCTCACTAGGTTGCTCACATACTCCATTCATAAGAGGCAATTGCTTTGACCAAATAGCTCCATGAGAACTTGCATCTAATTCATCATCAACAACATAAGGAACAACAACCATATCTACTTATGCTGGTCTTTGTTCTACACAACATTAAGACTGCATTCCTAGTAGTATCATCTTCAATAACAGAATTAGGGTTTAGTGTTGCATTTTCCTAATTAACATCGTATTCTAGGTCATGCCCCCCTGAGTTGATTTCTCCTTCTTTAGTATCTTCCTCCACCTCTTCTCCCCAAGATTTATTCTCCATTAACACCATCATTCCTTGTAGAATCATCTGTACTCATGTCTTCTTGAACACCGGTAGTCATTTGAGTATTGTCTTCCTTGTAATCAATTTTTTTGTACCCAATCTTCTATCTTATATTTGTTCGCACCATCCATTGGATATTCATTGTCTCTCAGGGTTAGAGTATACAATAGGATAAGGGTTAACCTGTTCTAATTGTTTTCCAAGTTCCTCCATCTGCCTTTCCTTTTCCAGGCCCTTTTTGGTTTTCTCTAATGCTTCAAATTTGTTAGAAATTTGAATGTGATCTACCTTTTCATCTGCTTCATGGCTAACACCAGTTGCACCACTAGGTCCGTTCTCATATGACTTTGCTCCATTATCCTTGACTCGATTCCATTCACATTTTTTGCTCATGTTCCCTACAACCTTTCCACTAAAGGGAATTCAAATGGGACCCTTCATTGTTAGCATTGTTCAATAATTCACCCGCAATTTTTATTCTATTCCATTGTTTCAAGGTTTCATAGACTCTATTTTGGTCTACCCTTTATTCAACCTTGTATTATTTGGCTCGCCTTCTTAATCGTCTAGAATAAATTCTGGATAAAGATTCCTATACTCTGCCTCTATATGACCTTGTAGTTGACACTCTTTGAAATATTTAAGAAGATAGTCGCATTGGATCTTTTCAACCTCAGTTCTGACTTCTCTTGTGATGTCATTCTCCTTTCGATTGAGTCATGCATGTTGCATTGTCTTCATAGAAAATCGTGTGTAGTTTGTCACACTTTTGTAACAACACGGCCGGTCGATTCATGAGCTACTGCTCTGTTTTCCTCATTTCTACTTCTATTTGCTTTATTTATTGGTTCTATAGGTGATCGGGTTGGTTGGCTTGGGTTCGGAAAGGTGTTGAGAGGGTTTGAGACACTTAGTCTCTTTTAAGGAAGCTTAAGTTGGAAAAGTCAACTGGATGTTGACTTATGTGTTAGAGGACTCGGATGTGAGTTTTGATGGTTCGGATAGCTTTGGGAGATGATTTGGGACTTAGGAGCATGATCGGAATGAGTTTTGGAGGTTCGGAGTAGATTTAGGCTTGAATTGGCGAAAATGAGTTTTTGGCGTTTTCCGGTTGGTAGGTGAGATTTTTAAATAGGGGTCGGAATGGAATTCCGGAAGGTGCAGTAGCTTCATTATGTCATTTGGGATGTGCGTGCAAAATTTCAGGTCATTCGGACGTGGTTTGGTATACTTTTTTATCAAAAGCGCGATTCGGAAGATTTTAGAAACTTAGGCTTGAATCCGATGTGTTTTGGTTGATTCAATGTTGTTTGAAGTGTTTTCAAGATTGGTATAAGTTTGAATAAGGTTATGGGATATGTTTGTGCTTTTGGTTGAGGTCCCGGGGGCCTCGGGGTAATTTTGGATGGTTACGGAGAGTTGGAATTTTTGGAAGAAGCTGCAGATTTTCTGCTTCTGGTATTTCCGCACCTGCGGATTGGGGACCGCAGGTGCGATGCCGCAGATGCAAGGTGGAAGGCCACAGAAGCAGAAGAAGGTAAGGGAGGCAGAAACCGCAAAAATGGTTGGTGAACCACACCTGCGATGGCGCAGGTGCAGCTGGTGCATCGCAGATGCAGAAAGCTGGAGGATAAGTGAAAACCGCAGAAGCGGTTCAAAGACCGCAAATGCGGTACCGCAGAAGCGCGAATTTGGCCGCAAATGCGAAATCCCTGGGCCAGAACATATAAGTTATTTCCTTCGCAATTTTCAGAGTTATTCCACCATATTTAATCGGTTCTTAGAGCTTTTGAGCGATTTGAAGAGGGATTTCAAGGGGAACTCATTGAGGTAAGGATTTTGGACCTAAAAACTCGTTTCTATGGTATTAATTCGCGGATTAGAGCTGTAATTAATGGTAAAATTAGAGAAACTAGGGCTTAGAAACCTAGGCCTTTGATTGAGGATTTGAAAGACCATTTGTGATTGGATTTTTGAAACTTTTGATATGTATGAACTCGTGGGGAGATAAGGAATCTAATGATGTGAATTTTATCGAATTCCGAGACGTGGGCCAGGGGGTCGGGATTTGGTAATTTTGGATTTGCGTTGTTTTGCGATTATTTTCGAGTGGGCTTCGTCTCTTTAGCATAATCTAATGGTTATGTTCTGATTTTTGTAGATTCGGAGCATCCGGAGGCCGATTCGAGGGGCAAAGGCATTGCGAGCCAGATTTTGGGCTGGATTTAGGTGAATAACGATTTTAAATGCTGTCGTGAGGGTATGAAACCCCGGATTACACAGCGTTCGGCTATGTGGAGGTGACGCACACGCTAGATGACGAGAGTGGGGTCGTACACTGTTGTGGATTGTGACTTAGTTCATCTTGAATGACTGTTTTACTGCGTATTCGATAGCAAGTTGTTTGATATTGTCATATTTTGGGCTAAATTCCATATTTGGGCTTCGTGCCACCTGTTTGGACCCTCAGGGGATTTTTACTTATATTTTCCTCACTGTTTGATTTCATACTTGTGCTCAGTCATACCATATTTTTACTGTTTTCAAAACTTAGCTATGTTATTCTGTTTTAAACACCTTAAATGATATGCTTAAAGATATTTTGAGCTGAGCTTCGTATTTTGCTGTTGCCAGAGGGGCTTATAAGATTCTGACTGAGTAAGGCCGAGGGCCTGTGTTGTGAGGTTACTTTTGGGTCGGGCTACACGCCGCAGCAGTGATATACTGATTATGATAATGAGGCCGAGGGCCTGAGATTGTATGCCACGAGGTGGCTTGTCAATGATATGAGGCCGAGAGCCTGTTTATGATGCCACGAGATGGCTTGATATTGCGCTTGGGCCGTAATGGGCCCCTCTCGGAGTCTGTACACCCCAGTGAGCGCGGGTACCCATTGAGATATGAGATGTAGCCCGAGGGACAGGTATTGTTCTGTGATATTTCCCGAGGGGCCGATTCTTTTGTTACTTTGCCCGAGGGGCAGTTTTTATGTGTTTACCATTTCTAGTTGTTGTTCCTATATATTGTTTGACTGCTTTAAAGGTGTTTTTATGAGATTTTACCATTTAATTATGTTTACTGATTTTGTTTTGCCTCTTATAGCTTAATGTTGTGTTTAACGTGATTTTATATCGTTCAGTCTTCATTTATTGTTATTACTCATTGAGTTGGAGTACTCACTTTACTACATGCACCCATGTGTGCAGATTCGGGCGCTACAGGTCCTGCTAGCGAGGGTTGAGAGTTGTCCAGCAGATTTCCAGAGATTCATTAGGTAGTTGCCTGGCGATTCGCAGCCCAGTGCATTCTCCCTCTATCTTATTTCCTTTCTGATTCAGTTATGTAGTAGTGGAGTAGACTTTCAGACTTGTAGTATTAGTTTAGATGCCCATGACTGGTGACACCCCGATGTCGGGCTATGTTGGTTTTTAATTCCGCAAATTATACTGTTCACTGCTTATTTTGGGATTTTATCATGTTAAAGACTTATTATTTATTATCCAAATTGCTTAAAGTGAATTGGAAGTGTGTCGGTTGGCCTTGTCTTCACGAGAGGCACTATCACGACCGGGTTTGGGTTTAGGGTCATGACAACTTCAAACCATGTTTGTCTCGAATAAGATGTACTACAGACCTCGACCACACACATTCTTGACTTGCTTCTTGAATAGCAATTATCTCATCACGATAAGATGAAGTAACCACGATTGATTACTTAGTCGATCGTCATGATATGGTAGTGCCTCCACATGTAAACACATAGCCTGTTTGAGATCGAGCCTTGTGTGGGTCAAATAAATACCCAGCATCTGTATAACCAACAAGATCGGGACATCAATCATTGCCATAAAATAAGCTCATATCGGTAGTCCCTTTTAGACTGCAATATGTGTTTGACTCCAGTCGAATATCTCCTTGTAGGTGCAGAGCTATATCTTGCTAAGGCATTAACTGAAAAAGTTATGTCAGGCCTTGTAGTGTTAGCAAGATACATTAGTGCACTAATTGCACTAAAATATGGTACTTCAGGATCAAGAATTCTATATACTTTAAGCGATTTTAATCCATCAAGGATTGTCATAAGTTAAGACATATAAATGGACTTTAGATTTACACTAAGTTTTCATGTCATGATAGACATATAAGATAGATAAAGGTGATTGCACACACCTTTTACTTTATACTTTCAAGTGTTTGAACTGCAGGTCCAAAATTACATGTCTTTCATATGAAACCAACTCTACTTGAATTATTTCTCCTGACTTAAGATCCTAATATATATAATTAGCGTTATCATAGATGTAATCAATGAACATTTTATATCGATTCCAACCATTTTTTTTCATAAAGACGTGACATAGAGATCTCGTTATTCATATTTTCAGATACCTAACCTCTCCTGAGATTTTATGAAGTGTTATGTCATGTGATCTTATAGATCATTTGCCTCTTTATGATGATCATTTTGATCATTTTCTCATTTTCTCTATCAAGAATTTTATTTGAACCCGATTTGTCTATATGTTTTAAACATAGATTTATTCTAATAGGAGCGTTTGTAGTGAAAATATAGTTACTTTCTTTGAGTCGGCAAATGCGCCTGGCATGCTTTGCAATATATGGTAGATTAATTATCTTTGTATGTATGACAATAACGTATGTCAAACTTATATAGATAACTTTGTTCTTATAAGTAATTGTTTAACTATTAAGTGGAGGTACTCAATAAAGAATTTTGCTAAACCCATTGTGATGTAAACAAACATATCAAGATAAACTATCTTGAATAGAAAACCTAGAAATTATGCTCTAAACTAAATTATTGAGCAAGTTACCTCGCAAACACCAGGTTGCGGGTTAATAATAATCACACATGTAACCATCCCATAGATGCATCTTATGTGGTATTATGGCAGCTAAATAGGCCCATATTCACCTTTGATACTTCCAGCATTCATGGGATTCAGTCCCAATTTTAGTTGGTCTATTAGTTAACGAGAACAAGCAAAATAAGAGAATTCATAAAGAACTTTCTGGTTCTTTAATATTTACTCATGTGAATTCTTTTTTATTTTTTGCATATCATACTTAAATTGATATGGCTAAACTAGTTATGCCAATTGGATAAATTATCAATATTGATAAACTTAAGGTTTACACCATGACGTGTGTAATTATCAATAAACTCCAAGTTTATTATAATATGAATTTTTTTTATCAATAAACTTCTACTTATTGTGGTATTTTTTTATTTGTGTAGTACAAACTGGAGAATAAAGCAGGTAGCTTTTCACATACATATTAGGCATAATACATCGACAATCCTTTAAAGTTGTCCACACTTTTCACTTAGATATTTTATCTTAAATGTGTTTCATTTGACCACTCCAACCACATCCCAAATGTGTCATTTAGACACAGTGTGCTAACATGGAAAGGCAAGTGTTTCTCACAATCCTCAGACGCGTGAACATCGTCCAAAAAGCAAACTCCACGTACTTCTTACCGGAAAATGAATAGCTTTTGCCGGAAAATTATCGATGAACTTTTATTTTCATTTTTTAGATCAGTTACCCCCAATATCTTCACCTTCTTCCTCAAACTTCTTTAATATTTCCACCATCTAAACACCGACCAACTGTAACGACCCGACCGGTCGTTTTGAGCTCTAGCGCGTCGCTCAGCAGTTTGGGGTCATGAGCAGCTTCACTTCAGGTATGTTTCTATGCTCGTTCGAGGACGAACGAATGTTTAAGTGTAGGAGGATGTGACGACCCGGCTATTCATCTTAAGAATTAACGCCCCGATCCCCTATTAACTGCTTTCCCCAAGTTTATTTCTGCTATTTTGATTTGCTGGGATGTTCGGTGTTGAGTTTCGGAGAGTTTTGGGACACTTAATCCCTAAATGAGAGCTTATGCATTGGAAAGTTGACCGTAGTCGGAATAGTGTGAAGACGGCCTCGGAATGGAAATTCGATGGTTCCGTTAGCTCCATTGGGTGATTTCGGGTTTAGGGGCATGGTCGGATTGTATTTTGGAGGTCCGTGGCTAATTTGGGCTTGAAATGCCGAAAGGTCGAATTTTGAAGTTTCTGGTTCGATAGTGAGATTTTGATTCGAGGGTCAGAATGTAATTCCGAAAGTTGGAGTAGCTCCGTAGTTTTGAATGTGACGTGCTTGCAAACTTTCAGGTCATTCGGACGAGATTTGATAGACTTTTTGATCAAAAGCATAAGTTAAGAGTTCTTGGAGTTCTTAGGCTTGATTCCAGTGTTAAATTGGTGATTTTATGTTGTTGTGAGCGTTCCGAAGTTTTGAACGAGTTTGAACGATGTCAAGGGATGTGTTGGTACAATTGGTTTGAAGTCCCGGGGTCCGGTGAGCTCCGGGTAGGTTCCGCGATGTTTTTGGGCCGAAAATCATAGTTGTTGCAGGTCCAGAAGAGTTGCAGGCCTCGGAACCCACCAGTGCGCTCCGCACAAAATCCAGTGCGTCCGCGGTGGGGGCTGTGCGGCCGCACAAAATGCAGTGCGGTCCGCGGTGAAGAAAATTTCACTGGTCCTACTTCGGAAGCTCATATCTTTTGATCTACAAGGAATTTTCCAATGATTAAAAAACAAAAGTTGTAGCCCTTCGTGTCTAGTTTCCTGAAAGGTAAAGATATCACAATTTGGACATCTGTAGAGAATGTTATGGACAAAATACTAAAGTTTGTCACTGCAGTCAAAACCTGTGCGGACAGCAGTCGTTTTTGTGCGGACAACACTGGTTTTGTGCGGTCCGCAGTCGTTTTTGTGCGGTCCGCAGTGGTGGAAATCCGGGGTGTGCTCTATAAATACGAGGTTTTGAGTTTTATTTCATATTTTGACCTAGAGAGCTCGGATTTTGGCAATTTTTCGAAGGTTTTCCAAGAAATTCATCGGGGTAAGTGATTCTAACTCATAGTTGGCTAGAGTACATGAGTCTATCATTGAATTCATCATTTAATTCGTGATTTGGGATGGAATTTGGGAATAAAATTTGTGAAATCTTTTAAAAATATAAAATGATGATTTGAAGCACCAAATGGTATCGGAATTGGATAATTTTGGTACTGTTAGACTCGTGAGGGTATGAGGATTCTCAAAATGTAAATTTTACCCGATTCTGAGATGTGGGACCGAGGGGCATTTTGGTCATTTTACCTAATTTCGTGTATTAGCTTAGAATTTAATTGTAGAATCAGTTACTTGAAGTGTTATTTACATTATGAAATTAAATTGAATAGATTTGGGCTATTTGGAGTTGGATACTCGTGGCAAGAGCGTGGTTTCGGGTTGATTTTGAGCCTGTTCGAGGTAAGTGGCTTGTCTAACATTGTGTGGGGGACTTTCCCCTTAGGATTGATATTGTGGTAATTGAAATGCCTTGTACGTGAGGTGACGAGCGCATACTTGTGCTAGTTGTTGGAAATTCGGTTTTTCATTAAAAATAGCCTTGAATTTTGTGTTCTTCCTTTTCATTCTTACACTATTGGAAATTAAGCCTGCTGCTAGCCTAGAAAAGCATGTCTACTCGATTAAACTGCTTTATTTGCCTTAACTGCCTTATTTGTATTACGTGAAGCATGCTAGGTTAGGATTATCTGCTTTTACCTTGGTATGAAATTGATTGAATTGAGTTCTTGTTGCTGCTGTGTATGTTTACTTAGGACTACGGGACGATATCCCGGGAGCTCCCCTGTATGTTTACTTTGGGACTACGAAATTGCATTACTGGAGATCCCCCTGCACTTTTACATTGGAACTACGGGATTGCACCCGGTAGATTCCCCAGTACTGAGTATTTATACTGGGACTACATATGTGGTTTTCCGGTAGATCCCCGCGCATTTACGAGTTGGACTACGGGACTGCACCCGGGAGATCCACTTGATATGATATTTATATTTGGGGACTACAGGACGGTATCCTAGGAGATCCCCGATTGTTTATATTTATATTTGGGGACTACAGGACGGTATCCTGGGAGATTTATCTTGGAGCTGAGTTGTATTTTCTTTCTGTGTTTTATTTGCCTCTGTAATAGTTGTTACCGTTCTTCATAACCTGTGTTACTTATTTACACTGCTTATTTCACACTGTTAAACCTTATATCTTATTTAACCTCAGTAGGGCCCTGACCTTCCTCGTCACTACCCAACCGAGGTTAGGCTTGGCAGTTACTGAGTGCCGCTGTGGTGTACTCATGCCCTTCCTGCGCATATTTTTCATGTGCAGATCCAGGTACTTTGACTCAGTCTTACCACCCCCTGAGGCGAGGCGACTGCTATAGCGACTTCGAGGTATATATGTCGCGTCCGCACACCGAGGAGTCTCTTTCTATTCTTGTTGTTTAGTATTACCCCTTCTGTATCTCCGCTCTTGTTAGACATTCTGGATTTAGACCTATGTAGTATTTCTTAGCTTGTGATTCATGGGTTTCCGGGTCTTGGATATATGTGTTGGTTTTGAGAACTTGATATTGTGTTTGCCGAGCGGCATCTTAAATACTATTTCATTCGGTTATTTTTTTAGGTTTAATTATTTCTTCCACAAATTATCTATTTCCGCATTTGTTAAGCTTACCTAGTCACAGGGATTAGGTTCCGTCACGACAGTTCATGAAGGGCGAACTGGGGGTCGTGACAAGTTGGTATCAAAGCTCTAGGTTCATAGGAGTCATGGATCACAAACCGGTTTATTAGAGTCTTGCTGATCGGTAAGGAGACGTCTGTACTTATCTACGAGAGGCTATGTAACTGTTAGGAAAACTCCACTTCTTGATTTCCTCATTGTGCGACTTGATTCCTTGAGGCTTATGCCCTTGTTTTCTTCCTGCTCAATCTTACGCGATGCGAACCGCTTGTTATTAATCGAGAATTGAAGAATTGTAATAGTACTACAGATGTGGTGCGGGATGTTTCTTCTGGTATAGTTGGGTAAGCTATTATCGTCGCCTTGCGGAAGGATTTTTCTATCGTTTCGGCTCGATAGTTATCCTTCTAGGAGCTGGGAGGCTATGCACAGGTTTCTATGATGCTCGCTATTGGTTATCGCACAGTATTGACTTGATGGTAGGAGACTTGCCTATGTGTTAGGGCGGTGAATGAGTTGAAAGGAAATCTACTCAGTGCACGATTCAGAGATAAGATATTTCACTTTCGCCGGAGGAAAAGCAATTGGCCTATGAGTGTCCAGATTTGGGGTGATGGAGTAACGAGACTTGGTAATTTCGAGCATGGTGGAATTTTTATCTGCGATGTAGTGTCATAATCCTCGATTGTATGTGTTAAGTTCTCCGGTGTTATGGTCTTCTGCAATTCACCCTTGGGGTAGGATATTGTGGAATAATATTGGAGAAACGACAGTTGGATATCGCGTGGTGCGGTGGTTCAGGATTGAATCGGTGTTTCTAATGTCGAGGGCTCAAGAAAGATGATCTCCAGAAAGGTTTAAAGTTAGTAGCAATTTGTGGGTTCAAGTGCTACGAAGATAGATTTTATTAAGGCAACAACTGAGCAGCAAACGATGAGGAAAGACATGTGGGGAGTGTTAGGCGGTGGTTAAAATTTCTAGAAGGCCATGTATAAGAAGCAAAGTTCGAGTGGTCGAATAGAGGGGTGTGTTCCGCCAAAGTGGGAGAGTGGTGGATTTGCATATGGGCTTTGTGCTAGGATGACTACGCACCTTAAGGAGAGTTTGGAATGACTTGGGAATTTTAGTGATTTATGATTGGGGTCTACAGATCTAATTTGAAGTATGGGCTATTATGCGACAGGATATTTGATATAACAGAAAGGAGCTACTTGAAATGAAGAAGGATAAAACGTAACTTTGAATTGGAAGGATGTTGCCGCACATTTAATTGATGTCCACGAGGGGTGAATGGACTTGTGCAGCTAGAGAGTGAGCTCGGATTTAGGATTTATGCCTTGTATAGAGGCGGGATTCAAGGGAAGTGATTCTGCCGGGTGCTTCATCGAGAGGGTATTCATGTGCTAGAAGATTCATGGAGTTGATTATATTCGGGGCCAAGTCAGAGCGGGTGGCTCTCAACAACGGTCCTAGTGGATTCAAAGGGGCAAAGTGTGGTGCCTAATGATTTCGAGCCTACGGTTAAGAATCAAGCTTTGTAGCAGCTTATGAGAAGAGGCACAGAATGTTCTATGATGTTTTGACTCGCAATGTAGCATTTGGGAGGTATGAAATGGTTCGTGGGATTTGAGACAGCATGTTCTCGTGATTCAAGGTCACTCGAGATGAGTGCGGATGGAGTGTGTTATGTGTTGAATGGAGTTATTATTATTTCTAAGGCAATCAAGAATTAATTTGGAAAAAGATAGATTGGTTAGCCATAGTTGAATTGGCATATTGGTGGTAGTTATCATTTCCTTCAACGTGATCAAGTTATGCAAGTGAATTGAGACGGCACGTGTGAGGTTTGTCGACCGCCGTAATTGATGTTATTCAAAAGTATTCCACTATTATGTCCTGTGATGTATAGGCGGATCCCGGAAGGGCTATGGTAGCTTATACCACTACTTAGAGATTTGCATATTCTACGGTTATAAGAATTCACCTGTGTGTTGCTATGGTTCTCCTGAAGTGAGTTAAGTGAAAAGTTTTATATGATGAAGTGTTAATCAATTAGTGGTTAAGGAGTTATGATGAAAATCGTGTTCTATCGTATATTGGCATGTTGGTGCAGTGTGTGGTATGGAATTTGAAGTGAAGAATAAGGTTGCAGTTCGGTGTTGACAAGGATGTCGCGAGCTCGGATGAGCAATAAAGAAGTTTCGATATTTAAAGTAAGTAGGTATCGTCTTCAACGTCACCTGAGGTCGGTGTTTTGTGAAAAAAGGCCTTGCTTCCTGGTTATGGATTCTTGAACGCTTTCTCAGCTTTAGTGCGGTTGGTGGTATGGATACGCATATTTGTTGTCTGTTATGGAAGGTCGTGGGAGCGTGCCTCACAAGAAGATTGTATAAGTGTGGCATGTAGTCACTTGGTTGATTTAAGATTTAAACCAAGTATGAAGACGGTGGTGATATCATTAATTTGAGAATTTATGCTTGGAGGGCACTCGACTTATTGGGTTGTGGACCGTGGAGGATTTGCCCCGGTTATGATGGTAGTTCTCCTGTGTTTTGAGGTCTGTGGATGGATCTGAATGTGAATATGGGCTCTATATCAGGCCAGATGTGTTCATTTCAGCAATGCGCTCCTTTGGACAAGTAGTCGGGGTACTATTTCGTCGTCAGCTATTTCATGTAATGATATATTGCGCCGTATGAGTTGTGAGATGGCTCGATGAATTTCTTATGTGTTGACGTTCCGCGTAGAGATGATGTTATATAAGCAGAATGGCTCTCGAGATTCATATCGTATATCGCACCTCAGTTGTGTTTGAGTTTTGTAGCCTATGGCACTATATGTCTCCCCAGGGATGGTATTATGCACTTAGCGTGCTTGTGACCGATATTCGGAATTTTGTTATAATGAGCAATTTAGCTCGATGTATATCTCCTTATGTGAATTCTATGTGTGGATCGGGTGGCACGCCGCCATGGGTATGTTATCTGGATCGGGTTGCACACCGCAATAGTGTGATATTGAGTAGAGTTTTTCTATATGCTATTTTTGTATGCCTTGCTTCCTATTTTCTAAGGAAAGTTCATATTAGTGCGTGAGTTGAGTAGTTCCTTCTAGAGTTCGTTTTCCTTTTGTCACGTTCGAGTTCATAGCCTATTGGCACATTGTGGCATCATATGAGACTTTTGATCATGTCCAGGGTGGCTTATTGCCAGAGCGGTTTGTACTGAGTGAGACGAGATCATTGGATTTAGGATCAGTGCAATCTGATTATATGAAGTATATTAAGGAGCTAAGACCATTCACTATAGAAAAAGCCTTATTTACGACCAACTTTTAGGGACGAGTAAATAATCTCGTCGCTAATAATATATGTATTGGGACGAGATTATATTGCGGTCCTTAATGCTTTATTTTATTGCGAAGGTAATAAATCTAGTCCCTAAAAAAATAGTAACTGGTCCCAAATTATAATTGAAAGGCCTTGAGTGTGAGAGAGTCCCGCCAAATCTAATACCAAAATACTAAAAAATTATTTTTTTATAAAAATTAGGCGCCAAAACTAAAAAGTAAAAGGTTTTAACAAAATTAAACCTCTGTTATCTCAAAACAGATTGCCGCTAGAATCCTCTGCCCTAATCTCCCGTCAAGCTAGCGTTAGAGCCGGTCTGCTCGTCTGGTCGTGTGCGAGCCAAAATCGATCAACTGATCTGATCATCTGCCCTAGTTTCCATCTCCTCCTTTGAGAATCCAAGGTATGCCTCCTCATTCAAGTTGCTCTTTTTCTTCTTCTTCTTTCTTCTTCTTCTTCCATGAATGGCATATTAGTCAGGTTTTGAAAGCTAATTATTCCAAGGTATGCCTCCTTTGAGAATCGTCTGGTTTTGAAAGCTAATTATTCTATGAATGGCATATTAGTTTTATGTATTCAGCGAGGGATTAATCTTGAGAATATTTGGGCTGCTATAATTTTTACTGTTGTTTGCTCAAGTTTGTTGTTTGGGATTTCTTCTATAAGCTGATTAAATAACAGAAAGGTTGCTCAAGTTTGTTGTTTGGGATTTCTTCTATAAGCTGATTAAAAAACTGAAAGTTTGCTCAAGTTTGTTGTTTGGGGCTGCCCTAGTTTTATGTATAAACTGATTATTCTTGCTGTTTCTGAAAGTTTATACTACTTACATTGTGAATATTTTTGTGCAGTTCACGTTTTCCTGAGTTTCGTTAATCTGTTATTGTGTCATCTAGCAAATAAAAATTTCTTTGAGTTGAAAACAGAGGAGCCGAGTCGACTAGAAAGTGAGACGTTAGAGTTGAATCGGTTATGTTCATCTGATCGTAATAAGTAGTGTGCATCGTAGAATTTTTCTTATCTTTTATCTTTATTTAATTTCATTTTTATTTACTCTTCAAGGTTATGGCACCTAGTAAGCAATGGATGCAACTTGTTGATAATCGGCTCGATGAAGCCTACTTAATCGGAGTGCAAAAGTTTTTGGATTATGCTTTTCAAAAAACAGGAGAAGAATATGAAATACGTTGTCCGTATGTCAAATGTTGTAATACAACTTTAGGAACTCGTAAGATAGTTGAGACACATTTGAAAGTATATGGAATAATTCAAAATTATACTTTTTGGTATCATCACGGGGAAAAGTTTGGTGAGCCACTGTCAGAATCAGAAGATGAAGACGGTGATGAACTAGAAGAATGTGAAAGTGAAGATGAAGTACAAGAATTGTTGAGAGATCTATATCCTAATATTGATGGAAGAACCGTGCACATTGATTGTGACGATTTAATTGAAGAGGAACCAAATATTGAAGCAAAAAGATTTTACAGGCTATTAAAGGATTTCGAGCAGCCACTGTACCAAAATTCAAAAGCTTCAAAGCTTTCCTCTTTGATTAAATTGCTTCACATCAAAAGTATGGGTCGTTGGAGTAATGAGTCATTCACAATGTTATTGAAAATGTTAAAAGAGGAGTTGTTACTGATGGTGCCGATTTGCCAAAATCGTATTATGAGGCAAAGAAGATAATTCAAGACCTTGGCCTTTCCTACAACAAGATTGATGCTTGTACTAATGATTGCATGTTATACTGGAAGGAGGATAGCTTACTTGATTCTTGCAAAGTTTGTGGTGCGTCTAGATGGAAAATAGATAGACATAGCGGGGAAACAAGGAATAAAAAATGTAAGAAGATAGCATCAAAGACTTTACACTATTTTCCATTAAAGCCTAGGCTTCAGAGGTTGTTTAT
>NW_017670866.1:392053-426758 GCF_001879085.1 Nicotiana attenuata
CTCAATCTAGTGATCTTGTTAAGCAATACATCCAAACAATTGAAACAAGTAAGATATTTTAAATCTACAGTTTTTAATGTGTACAACTAAATTTTAATGTTTAAATATTAGTAATATGATTTCGTTTCGCCAGGTGCTATTGGGAATGGACGAGGACAAGGGCTTAAAAGCTCTACCATGTCTACTAGTCAAGGAACGGGAACGATACATAAAAACTCTATCGTTCTTGAGAAAGAGTATATGCAAATTGATATTCCATTGC
The DNA here is from genome assembly GCF_001879085.1 of Nicotiana attenuata. Classification (NCBI taxonomy): domain Eukaryota; kingdom Viridiplantae; phylum Streptophyta; class Magnoliopsida; order Solanales; family Solanaceae; genus Nicotiana; species Nicotiana attenuata. The sequence continues at coordinate 392,316 of NW_017670866.1, forward strand.
CTCCATCTACTGATCAAGTTAAGCAATTTACCCAAAAAGTTGAAGCAAGTAAGTTTTTCCAAATCTCTGGTATTTTTAATTGCATATGTTACTAAAATTAAATGCCAAATTAAAATGGTTTTTTGGTCTAGGTTCAATAGGGAAGGGACGGGAGCAAACTCCTAGATCTTTGTGCTCATCTTTAGGGATTTCTAAAAGCACAAGATCGAATTTTACCATGTCTTCTAACCAAGAAATGCGAACAATGGATAAAAACTCTTTGGTTCTTGAGAAAGAGCATATGCAAACCAATATTTCATTGCCTCCATCTACTGATCAAGTTATGCAACACTCTCAAGCAACTGAAACAGGTATGATATTTTGAATCAATATGTTATTAATTTATAAAACTGAATTTTATTGCTATACTTTTTACCAAATTGTGCAGCCGTAGGTTCTTCATCTAATCCTGGAAAGGTAAAGAGAGTTCGAGGGAGGAACAAGTGCAAAGAAGTTGCATCACTTGAAGTCGGACAAAAGCTGAAAATAACCTTTTACAATAATCGAACAGTTGGAACAAATAGCAAACTGTTTTTGAGGCATTTGGGAAGAATCGTTCGTGACCGTAATATGTGTCCGTTGGGAGTATCATCGTGGAATGATATTAAGGAAGAAAAGCTGAATCACATGTGGGCAGCTATTGAGGTAAGCAAGATATTTATACAGTTAAGATGCATATCATTTAGTTGAATACATGTGTTCCTGTTTGGGCCTCTATGTAGGAATCACAACGAGTGAACTGGGCAGTCATGATGATGCTCTTTTTAAATTTGGCAATCACATAGTCTCTAAATGTCACTGTTGCATTGCTCCAAAATGTGAAATACATTAGCATGTGTTTATTGATAGTGAGGTGGGTATAAAAATATGGAGATACTTTGGTGGTCCTCTAGGTATTAGACATCATAATAAACCTATCAGAGAAGTCTTACAAATTTAGTTTGGTACTAAGACTGTCAATAGAGTTCATAAAATGATCCTTAACATTACCGTTTTGGCCATATGTTGGGGCATCTGAAAAGGTATTAGTTCATGTAAATATAGGGATGAGAAGAAGGTGGTGTACAGTAGTATGTACAAAAATATTATTTTGGATCCTTAGAACAACTTTGAAATTGTCATTCCCGGGCTGTAAGTTGGATCAGTCTTGACCTAAAATCTGTGAAATAGTTGAGAAACTCAGACCTATTCCTAATAGCTTGGTTGTATTATGGGAATTGCCTCCTGTAGGGAAAGTGAAAATCGAACTGTGATGGGAGCTTTTTCCACTCATCACGATTGACATCTGTTCCTTTATAGCCTATGCCTATGCCTTGTGTGTTCTGTTATCATAGATTCATCTGCCCTGTTATTTGTTCCTTGTTATCTGTTCCTTTATGCCCTATTATATGTTCCTTTATGCCTAAGCCTTGTGTTGGTGCCTATACAAGATTATGTACTCCTAACGGAGTATCAAAATGCAACAGATTCAGTTTAATGTGCTCCTAACACAATATCATGATTATTTACTAAAATTGAATATTTAACTCTAACTCATGTTTTGAATATTGTAGGATAAATTTGAGAGTGTTAACATGAATGATCATCGTGAACATATCTTCGGATGGATGAAAGAGTTATGGAACAAATAGAGAGGACACTTGCATGCAAAATATGTGTAGGATAAGCCAATCCAACATGCTCTTAAGAATATTCCAAATGGAGTAGACAAGAAAGAATGGGAGTGGTTAGTAAAGGAACATTTTTGTTCAGAAAGTTTTCAGGTATGCCTAGTGATTTAAGAGCTTATGTCTGGATCCTTTCAGATATACATGATAGCTGACAAGAACTCTCGTCTAAGTTTCACTTATTTGAGTTATCGAATTATGTGTTTTGATGTGTATTTTAATTCAGATCGTTTAATTCCATACGAATTGTTTAATTCGTCTATAGCAGAGAATGAACACATCGTTTAATTCCATATGAATTGAACACAATGTGAGAAATTCTAGCCATAAAGAAGCTGAAGAAGTTACTACAGTTGAAATAACAAGGAACACTAGCTGTTGTACAACATAAAAATTTCACAAATTTCACAGTTAACGTTGTATCGTAGGTCTCAGTTCCTTCATTACATTACATCTCTTTTTAAGAATCCAGCTAGTTCCTCTTTCATTGAGTAGCTAGTATCCCAAGAATCCACTACAAATAGCTTTATAAGATCCACAACTAGCACTTCTTGGATGAGTAGCTAGCCTAGTTCATGATCAGATAAGCAACACATGCTGAAACCAGTAAAATTTCTCTCTGCATTTTCTGTGATCTGCTTAAGAAAAAAGGGCAGCCCAGAACAGGGAAAATAGAAAAGTTAGAACTACGATGAAGCTATAAAAAGGCTTAGATCAACAGAATGAATTCAAACTCCACATTCAGATTCACGTAATGGATACTGTCTACCAAAATTCTTCCTTCAACTTTAGATCAACAGAATGAATTTGAACTCCAACCCCCGGCAACATAAATATCAGCTCTATTAAGTTATACTAGTACTTATTTCTGAAGCATTTGTCGTAAAGAAAGTTTGTAAAACTAGTCTTTAGCATTTTTGCTGCTCTTTATCATTTTTGCTGTCAGACTAGATATGTATATGTTTAAGTCAAACCAAACAGAAACTTGCAAATATCTTCAAGTAGAGGAGTATTTTTTCACACTTATTTGCTTCAGCCAATAATCTTGTTACTATTGGGGTCAGTAGATGCTCATCAGGGGCCAACTTGATAGTAAGTAGCCTTTGATTAAACAAAGTCCACATTGAGATTCTGTTGGGGTCAGTAGATGCTCATCAGGGGCCAATTTCTTACATTTAATCTTAATGTTTCACAAATATAGGCGAGAAGCAACAGGAATGCAGCAAATCGAGCTAAGTTGAAGATGCTTCATCATATTGGTAGCAAGCTTATTCGTGAGATCATTTATCAAAAGGTATTATCATAAAATTTCGATTTTCGTAAGAAAAATATTTACGAGCTGTTATTTGACATGTTTGTCTTTGATGTAAAGGGCGGAAAAGATGGCAATCCAACGGATTTGGCAACAATTTTCTTTGAGACTCGTAAGAAAGATAACAAGCTTGTTGAACCTGAAGCAATTGAAAAACATGTATGTTTGGTAAATTGAATATGTAAATTACTTGAAATTATGGTGGATTCAGATTTTAAATGTGTTTTTATATATTTTGTAGGCTCAAATCGAAGAAATAGTTCAAGCTGGTCCATCTCTACCTAGCATAGAGATTGTAGAAAAATGTTGTGGACCTCAAACTCGTAGCCATGTGTTTGGATTTGGGGGTGGAGTGAACGCGAAAGACTTGAAAGGTGGAACTTCTTCAAAGGCTGAATTACTGTCCGCGCTACGTTCAACTCGAGAAGAAAACAAATCTTTGAATGAGGAAAACAAATCCTTGAATGAGCGCTTGTCTACCTTAGAAGATGAGATGAAAGAAATGAGGAAAATGAGAGAGTACTTCACTGCTCAACAATCACATGTCCCGCTTACGACGACATCGCCTATTTCAACTGAATGACCACTGTTTTTGTCTGCTGACCAAGTTAGTCACCATATACCCAACTTTTTAATTTTTATTCAAGATTTGCGTATAGTCAACTTCTATATTACAGAACTGAAGTGATTCAAGTATGGTTTTTAGGATATTAATGTTTGGTTAGCTTATGTTTTTTAATCTTATTAGTGGAACTTTCTACATGCTGCCTTAGTCTGTTGAAGTTTCTTTTATTGGTTGAGGATTTCCTGTAGCTTGATCAACCTCGTGGTCTCCTTTTTCCGATGAGTATCCAGCAAAACCATCACCCAACTCCTCTTCATCATCCTCCTCACGTTGTTCTTTCCACAATTTAGAATTAATAGCCATCCCCTTCACCTTTGTTTGAATGATCTCATTGTTGTTCCCAGTTGACAAGGCATGTTCACCTTCAAATTTCCCATAGGAATTAACTGATTGAGAGGGGATATCAAACACAGAGGTGTTCAATGTGACTAAAGGCTGTTTAAGCATGGTAGTATTCAGCATCATTTCTTTTTGAACATCTTTGATGATTTGTTCTACTTGAGGATTGGAAAAGTGTAGTAAAGGTGCATTGGAACTATGGGCTTGGGTGTTTGTTAATTCTTTTTCCAGATTACTCAAAGATTTATTTCGTCGAGCANTTTTTTTTGTGGACACCATTGTCCAATCTTTCTCAGCTAACATCTGAGTTGTACCATCAACCTTAGCCCCATCTTTTGGAACATTAAAGTTCCCTACATTTATACAGTTGCTATTGGAAATTTCAGGTGCTCGACCAAAAACCTGGCATTGCTTTAAGTTTCCAGAATGTGTAGGCGAGTGCCCAAATGAAATGACTGCATTTTTGGTCTCAACTTCTTCTTGCACCTTGTTAACTACAAAAACCTGACCTGCAGTAGTCATACCATTTTGTGTCTCCACGTCACCTGCTAGTTTTTCAACAAAATCAACAAGTGCAGCAGTAGATTTGGTAGCCCCAACATTTGGTCGATCAGTAGTCATATTCAACGCTACAGTAGCCTCCAACTTTGAACATGCAGTAGCTGCTTTACTTCCATATTTGTCAACATGTCCTACCACTACATCTGTTGCTCGATCAGCATTAGTTTTAACCACCCCAGTTGCAGCTCGAAAACTTGCTGGTTTTTGTCTTAGTGATACCACCTATTTTGTAGGTGATTTTCTTGCTGAAACCACGTTCCAAACCCCCTCTTTAGTATTTGTATTAGTACCCTTACCTGCACCAACTGATTTACCAGTGTTCACCTCCATACCAACACCCGTTTGCCCAGTCATTTTACTGTCTAAAATTTGGTCCTCAGCAATATATTCAGCTAGAGTCTCCTGCTCAGTTTCAGTTTGAGCACTTGTACATTTATCCTCTACATTGATCGCCTTACAATCTGTAGAAACTCTTCGATCAGCAGTTGCAATATGATCATTTGTAGACTTCCCAATTTGCACAGGTGCATCTGCTCGATCAACAACTACCTTTAGGCCTGCTGCTCCACTGAAACGTGTAGCCTCAATTTGCCCATCTCCTACAGTAACCGCTAACAAAAATTCAAGATCTCTTACAAATGGCTATGATTTTGACTAAGAGCCAAACATTGAAATTGTGCTTTCTGCTTTTTTTCTTTTGGTGTATGGTACCTGACTGTTTCTGTAAGATTATTTGGTTGCATTATCAAGTAGATCTCTACTGCTGGTATCCAGGTTCAAATACTAGATTTATTTTGGTGCTGTCATAACTTTAACGATCTTTCATGCTAGTTTCCTAAGAAGCTATCCATTCCTTTGTGCTTGTCAACTGACATAAGTAGTTTTTTAAAAGATGCAAATATTAACGATCTTTCAAAGATTTTAACTGGTTTTGGGCTTCATTACCAGAGATGAATGTTTGCAAGTGCTTGGGGTAGCTACTTTGGTTAAGGTATCACACTTTTCACATGATGGACTTGGCTCCTTTCTACTACATCTTATCGCTAGCGTCTCTAGTAGATGTCTGCCAAATACAGCAATTTCCTAAATTAGAATCTTTGAAGTTTGAAATGACTGTAATGATGAAATAGTAGTATTTTGTCATTGACTGAATTTTCACAACCTGAATGCCTGAATTGAACTGAACTTCCCAGGCTCTTGGTCAATCTCGAATGGTAAATCTCGAATTGTCTTACTGGAATTTATCAAACCAAAGTAAGATTAACCATTCGAAAGCTTTTCTAATTAATTTTTCTTATATTCTTGTAGCCTTGTTGATGCTGCTGGATAACACCTCGTGAATTTAGACTGCTTTTGGGGTAAGCGATTTAACTATTGCTCATTTTAAATTATATATGTTATTTTACCAATAGTTGTTTATCATTTTTTTTCAATCTTTTGTACTTACAGGTTTTGAAGATTGAAGCTACAAGTCAAGATGCAAGCTTAGAAGATGCACAAGCTCATTATTTATTTTGCTAAAAATGTTATGCGAAACTTGATATCATAGTCCAGCGCAGGATGATAGCTAAGTTTTTTTTTTTGTTGAGGTGTTGAGAAAACATAGAAAGTAACATCATCATTGGATTAGACCTTGATATCTTATCTTTTTATATCTAGATTTTTCGATAACAGTTTGATATTTATTGATTAAAATTACTTTTTCTTTCATTGAGCTTTTAGGACTACTCATGGTTATTAATATACCATGAATATTTTGCTAAATTACAAAATTATCTTAAATAGGGACGTCGTCTCTAAAAATAATCTAGGACCAGTTAAAGGTTGGTCGTGAAAATGGTTTAACGACCAGATGTTTTGTTGGTCTCTAATAGATAATTTAGGACAAGTTGGCGCTAGTCGCTAAAACGATTTAACGAAGGGAATATATATATTTATCATCGTCTATTAGGGACGAGAAATATAGTCTCAAAATGTTATTCACGACCAGGTTTTCTGTCCGTCCCTAAAAGACAATTTAGGACCTGATACAGTTGGTCGCTAAAAAGATTTTACGACGGGAATAAATATTTTTTCATCGCCTATTAGGGACGAGAAACGTGGTCTCTAAAAGTTTTTCACGACCAGTTTTTTCCCCAGTCTCTAAAGTGATTTAGCGACCAGATTTTTAGACCCGTCGTTAATTACTTTTTGCGGCGGAGGCTATTACGACGGGTTACGACCAATTTTTCCCCGTCGTAATATACCCTTTTGGGACCAGATTTTGGCTTTTAAGGACCAAATTTCCCTTCCTTAAGGGCCGTTTTTCTTGCGGTGAATATTTTCAACCGAATAAACACCACTTTCCGTTGAGCTTCGGACTCTACTTGTGAAAGAAAAAATTACCTAGATAAATCTAATTAGTGTGATTTACTTATAACAAAAGGAATTGAAAAAGACGAAAAGGGAATTCCCAAATGTGAACAAGCACGAATTCCGTACAATTAACTACAGTATTAAGTTTGAACTTTGAACGAACAACCCAATGATTTCATTAAGTAACGACTAACAAATAAATTGCTACCACTACCTATCTGTATATTCTTTTGCACAATAATTAATTCTCCGCGTATATATGATTTTATGAAAGAGAGGAATTTTATCTTAATTAACTACTAATAGTAGTGCTTTCACATGTTCCATTTACAATAAATTGAAAGTACATGCACATACCAATATCACAGAATTTTTGATACAGATCCAGACAAAACGAATCAGATGATTGGAACTATTTTCCTTTATAAATATAATTAGCGCGCGCGACTTTATATAGAAATTTAATGATTATAATTATTACTATCAAATACAAAAACTAAATAAATTTTCTTCTTAATATTGAGTGCGGAACACGTCTTTAAATTTATGAACAAATCTGAAGGAATCTAAAAATACGTTGGCATCACTTACAATAATAATGTTTACTTACTTTGGGGATAGCTTTGCATAATCTAATTAATGTTAGAAGTTTCCGATCTACTAATCCATCAGTGTCACTGCTGTTAAATTACATTTCCTTATCATTCATTCTGCAAAATTGAAAAAATTTAAAGTAATCTAAACAAGAAAAGATACTTCTTGCCAATTTTTTTTTTTTTTTTGCTGAGACGGAGAATTTCATTAATAAAAGTTAAACGATTACAGGATAGAGTACGGATCGGCTAGTGCTAGTGCCAATTACATCAAAATCTAAGTTCATGGAAATAAAAGGGGGAGGATCTTCAAAAAAAACATGATATTTTGTGTAGTTGAGCCCACTGTGAGTTTCCCAAATTTTGCTAAGGCATCCTCCACTCCATTGCCCTCGCGATAAATGTGACCAAGATGGTGGACTTTCAGTTCATGGAGCATCGACCTGCAGGTGGAAACAATTTGTAAGAACTTTGGACTACCAGTTTGTAGAATTTGAAGCAATACCTGAGAGTCGGTTTCAATCGTTAGAGGGTGAATACGGCGACTAATAGCAAGGGATAGCCCTTGATGAAGAGCTAAAAGTTCTGCATGTAGTGCGTTTGTAGTTGGAATGTGTTTTGCAAATCCATCGATCCAATGTCCCGAGGAATCACGAAATACTCCCCCTGCTCCACCACAATGTGAAATCGGGTTATAGGCCCCGTCGATATTGAGTTTGTAGTGGTGCTCACGTGGTTTGTTCCATGTGACCGATTCCTTATCTAGGTGCTGTTTTTTTCTGAGGAATGTTTGTTAAATAAGTAGTTTGTGTTGCTAGTGTAGTGATAGGTGCTAGGTTTATTAGTTGTTTTGTATTAGCAAAAACATTTTCATTATGGTTTAGCCAAATATGCCATAAAATGATTGGAGTGAATATGAATGAAAGTATAGCAATATTGGCATTTATATGTATTGGTGTATGGGTTGTGCACATTTGTGGAACCATTCAATGTAGTTTGATGATGGAGGATTTATTTTTTAGGTTGTGCCACAGAGTGGCTGCTGGTGTACAAGAGAGAAAAATGTGAGGTATGTCTTCCCTGGCGTTATTGCATACTAGACAAGTGGAGTTATTAGTGACTTGTCTAATGAAGGAGTGATGATGTAGGTAATTGTCACGATCCGGATTTTTCACCGTCGGGAGTCGTGATGGCGCCTACTATCGGAGCTAGGCAAGCCAAGTATTAAAATATTTTCTGATAACATCACAACGATATAAATAAAACGAGCCATTTAAGTAAAAGTGGAAGTCTTAAAAACATAGATAACTGAAAACCAAATGCGGAAGTTTAAATACAACTCTGCCCAGATCCGGTGTCGCTAACTCACGAACTACTAAAGAGTGCTAAAAACAAGTCAGAATAGAAGTACATCAATGTTTGTCTCGGTACAAGGAAAACAAACTAATAACATAGAAGGGACTCCGGCCTGCGGACGTCAGCTAGGCTACCTTGAAAGTACCTGGACTGAAGTCAGCTCCCGATCAAATCCTACTGCTGAGGCCCAAAAGCTGCTCCTGGATCTGTGCAAAAAGATGCACAGAGTGTAGCATCAGCACAACCGTCCCCATGTGTTGGTAAGTGCCTGGCCTAACCCCGGCGAAGTAGTGACGAGGCTAGACAGGACTACCAATCAACCTGTATAGATATATATATACAAACACTACAAAAATAACAGCGGAAAGTAATAATTAAGACTGGGAGGGGAACATGCTTTTGGGGATAACAGATAAAGTAGAACGGTAGGAATAAATAAGGAAAACTATAACTAATCTCTTCTAACACAGAATACGTGGTCGGCGTGCCACACGATCCCATTTCATAATAATATATATATGGTTTCCCGGCAAGGGAACAAGTATCAATTCAACTATCCCGGCGAGAGAGAATATAAGTAAACAGCCAGTTCCCGGCAAGGGAATAATTACAGCTCTTTCTCTTTCGTTCATTTCTTACTTCCTAACCAAGTCATAATTCGACCCAACACTCCAAAGAGTCTACAAGTCATATTTCCTCTTCGTACTGTTCACATTATATAGCAACCATCAATTAAACAAGGAATAGTCACTACAGAATCCCAAATAAGCATAAATAAGGACTCACGGTCATGCTAGACACCGGTACCATGCCTATACACCGTACTCCACTTTTAGCAATTAGAAAATAATACTCCAATCCTATTCCCTTAAGCCAAAGTTAGGTCAAACACTTACCTCAAATGCTCCAAAATCAACTCAAGCCTCTAGTATAGCTTTACCCCTCGAATTCTCCAACTCAGTCAAATCTATGAAATAATGACTTTACAATATTAATAATAGCTAAACAAACTAAACCCAATGCCTAAATATGAATTTCTAAGCCTTCTTCCCAAAATTCCAAAATCGACCCCGGGCCCGCTTGGTCAAAACACGAGGTTCGAACCAATCCCATGTCACCCATTCCTCCACGAGCCCTACAATTTGTTTTCAAATTCGAACCCAAAACGAGGTCTAAATCAAAGAAAATTGAAACGCCCTAGTTCTACCCAATTCCCCCAATTTACACCCTAAATTACATGATTTAGGTCTAGAAATTTTATAAATGAGGTTAGAAAATGAAGAAAACGAGTTAGAGAATACTTACCCAAGAAGCTTTGGTGAAGAATCGCTCTAAAAGTTGCCTAGGGGCTGTGGAGAAGAAGAGCTCGTGAGAAAATTGGGAATAAACCCGTCTCTGATCTGTTTTTGAACTTTAAAAATCACTGAAGGGTTTTTACTCTATGCGTTCGCGACACTGGGGTCGCGTTCGCGAAGAAGGCAGGCTGGGAAGCATCGCGTTCACGATGAGTTGTATGCGAACGCGAAGAAGGAAAACTGGGGGGGTCCAAGGATTGGCCTATGCGAACGCGATAGGCTATATGCGAACGCATTGAAGGGGTTACCAGAACTATGCGAACGGGGGAAGGGTACCGCGAACGCGAAGGAGAAGAGACACAAGGCAGTGCGAACGCGAGCCTTAGCCGCGATCGCATAGAACAAAAAGTCTGTGAAAAAATATGCAAAAAATCTGATCTCTTCCTAAGTTCCAAAACACCCCGAACCATCTCCGAATCACTCCCGAGCCCTCGGGCCTCCTAACCAACCACACACACTAACTCAACAACATCATACGGATTTAATCGAGTGATCAAATTGCCAAAACAACATCAAAATCAATGAATCAAGCCCCAAAATCATCATTTTTCATTCTAACTTCATAAATCTCAAATCTTGGATATTTAGGTCCGAAACACGTCAAACGACGCCCGATTTCAACCAAATTTCACAAAAAGCGCTTAAACCACATATAAGACCTGTACCGGGCGTCGGAACCAAAATACGGGCCCGATACCAATGCTTTCTAATTCATTTTCATTTCAAATTTCCATAATAATTTCAGAAAAACAATTTCATAGAAAAATTTATTTCTCGGGCTCGGGACCTAGGATTTCGATTCCGGGAATACGCCCGAGTCCCATATTTTTTACGGACCTTCCGGGACCATCAAATCACAGGTCCGGGTCTGTTTACCCAAAATATTGACCAAAGTCAACTTTAATCATATTAATATCAAAATTCATAAATTTTTACACAGAATTCATATATAAGCTTTCCGGCTACGCGCCCGAACTGCGCTCGCAAATCGAGGCAAGTAAAAATGAGGTTTTCAAGGCCTCGAAAGCACGGAATGAAAGAAAAAACAGGTGATGACCCTTTGGGTCGTCACAGTAATTTCCTGTGACTAAGTAACCATAGGAAATATTTTATTTTTGGTAGAGTAGTTGTATTCCAAATCCAGGTATGAGCAAGGTTAGGAGGGTCGTTAATGTAAACCTTCAAGATGTTTGTGTAAGCAGAGGAGGTGGAGAACATACCATCTGAGGTATGATGCCAATAAGGAGTGTCTTGTGCGTGGGGTGATTGATCAGTAACAGCATTATTAATTAGAGAGTGAATTTGTGGAGGTAGTATGAAGGATAGTGGAGAAAGATCCCACGAAGCATTAGTTATAATTTAAGCAATGGATTTATTTAGTTCATTTCGATGAATTGGACCTTGGATGAGGTGACGTAAGGATAGATTGTTGATAATCCAACGATCATGCCAAAGACTTATTCTAGTCAATGAGCTAAGTTCCAACCTGCGCCATCTCTACAATAATGGGCTACTTTGATCATGCTTTGTCATATATAGGAGGCATTAGAATGTTTGTGTAGTATGTATAAATAATTATTAGTATTAGTATTTTGATGGTTATATTTAGCTGAAGTGTCCTCATCTATCCAGCACCCCGAGAGTTTGTTCATGTCGTTTTCCAGAATTGTCATGAAGCATAGATTTGCTATCTTTTTGTGTTCTGAATCGTCTTCTCACTCCAACTTCCAAATGATTTTTTTTCAAAGCCTCTAGAAACCTTTCTTTTAAGATCAGGGCACTCAGCTTGGACATGTACAAATCTTCCATACTCATAGCATTTACCATCATTTTTGTCTTGTCATTATATTGCCTAGTTCGCCTGGGTGGTATCCTGTCTCTTCTTGTATTCCCGTTCTCCTCATTAAACCATCCATGTTCCTTGATACCATGGCAATTTCTTCTTGAAGAGCTTCAGGGTCGTCATCAATATCATTGTCTACTCTTTCAGTTGTAGCCTTCAAAGCAATTGTTTTCTTCTTTTCTTCCTAGCTTGTTTTCTTGAGATGAGTTTTCTCGAATGCTATAAGGTCTCCTCGAAGTTCATCATACGATAATTTGTTCAAATCTTGTGATTCAAGTGCAACCACTTTTTTCTGCCAAGTGGTAGGTAGACTTCTCAGAATTTTTCTAACTTGATCACCACTTGAGTATGGTTTACCAAAAGCTTTTAGATTACTAATTATTTTGCTGAATCTGGCAAACATCTCTTCAATGGATTCTCCTTCCTTCATCTGAAAAAGTTCGTAGTCATGAACCAACATGTTGATATGGATTTCTTTCGCTTTACTGGTTCCTTCATAAGTAACTACAAGTTTATCCCACATCTCTTTGGCTATATCACAACTGGAGATTTTCTCATATTCTTCTCCACTTATAGCATTATAAAGCAGATTCTCTTCTTTAGCATTAACTTCCAGAACTGCCATTTTCTCATTTGTGTATTCATCTATATCTTCAGGATCAGCAGGTGGTTGAGCAGCAGCCGGCAGAGAGTAGTTCCCCTTTTTGGTAACTCGCCAAACCTTGACATCATAAGACTTTGCGTATATTTCCATGCGCACTTTCCAGTGAGAAAAATGTTGTCCATTGATATACGGTGGCCTCACTTGCGATATTCCTTCTTGGAAGAGTGCTCTGACAATAACGTGATTTGCCATCATCTTTTCTCACAAGTTGTTAAGAAAAAGAAAAATGTGAGCCTTGCTGTGATACCAATTGAAAGTACAAGAGGGGAGGGGGGTGAATTGCTTATTTCTAACAATTTTTATCAATATTTGACTAGATTAACAATTAGTCCACTTGAGGTAAGGATAAGATAATAATAGTAAATGCAGAATTTAAATGCAGGAAGTAAAGACACTGAGATTTTTATACTGGTTCGGATTTAATGTTAATCCTAGTCCAGTCCCCTTGGGTTGCAAGGGTGTTCTCTTTCAGTGATCATTGTTTCGTGAGTACAGATTGAATGGCGTAGCTTTACACCAATAACTTAGTCTCTATATCTCTCTTTTCTTTTCTTGATGCAATGCCTCACCAGTGTTTATCTCTTTTTCTTCTCTCACCTAGTTACACAACAAATCTAATAAAACTACAATGCTTGTTTAGAGTAGAACAAAAAGAGGATAGATGGTTCGACCAAAGTAATGTCTCCAAGTCTAAAGTTGTTGTATAAATACTTTGCAGGAGGCTTTAGAAACTGGAGAGATTGCCAACCCAAGAGATTTGATCCTTAGAAGGAATCGTAAGTTGATTCATTCCAAGAATAAGGTTAATTCAAGTTAGTCTTCCTTGATATGGGACGTTGACAGCTTCCCATCTTTAAGTCTTGATATCTGCGAATTTGCTGATTCTCGAACAGATCATACACTTGAATCATTGCAGACACCAGCTGTAGATCATGTATCTGAAGGTGAGGCTGATACAGCTGCAGTCCATGAAGATCCTGAAGATGATGAGGTTGATGCAGTATGTGAAAATGCCCCCATTTCTCATGTTGAAGAGGGCAACATTGTTGATGCTGTAGAATCTGAAGAAGCATCTGAATCTCAACAAGCTACACATGATGAGCATGCAAAAAGTGATCCTTCATCAAGTCAATCACTGGATGTTGAATGCATAGATGTTGTACCTAAATGTGTTTCCTCAGGAATCAGAAGTCAAGAACCAAGTAGATCTGGCAGAAGCACCAAAGAACCTATATGGTTACAAGATTATGTTACCAAGAAAAAGGCACATAATGTGGCACTATATCCTATTTCAGACTATCTGTGTTATGATCGGCTTTCATAGGCATGCAAAAGCTTTGTAGCAAAGGTCTCAGCACTCATAGAACCACAGAACTTTACAGAAACATCAAGAGACAAGAGATGGATTGAGGCAATGAAGCAGAAAATCAAGGCAATTAAGGACAACAGAATATGGGAGATTAGACTTGCCTAAGGGAAAGAACACAATTGGATCAAAATGGGTGTATAAAATCAAATATAAAGCTAATGGAGATGTTGAAAGATTCAAGGCCAGGCTAGTAGCAAAAGGATACAGCCAAAAAGAGAGATTAGACTACCATGAGACCTTCTCACCAGTTGTCAAAATGGTAACTGTGAGGTCAGTCATTGGAGTAGCAGAATCAAAAGGATGGAATATGTATCAAATGGATGTGTATAATGCATTTTTGCAGGAAAACTTATATGAAGAAGTATATATAGAAATGCCTCAAGGTTTTAAAAGACAGGGGAGACCAAGGTATGCAAGCTAGTGAAGTCCTTATATGGACTAAAGCAAGCTTTAAGACAATGGAACATCAAACTTACAGAGGCATTCCTTGAGGCAGGATATAAACAAAGTCTATATGACTATTCACTGTTTACCAAGAAGAAAGGAGCAGATCTTGTGGTTGTTCATATGTATGTGGATGATCTGCTCATCACAGAAAATAATAAGCAGTTCATTCAAGAAACTGAAAATATTTTAAATCACAAGTTCAAAATGAAGGATTTGGGGGAACTGAAGTATTTCTGGGGAATTGAAGTTATGAGATCCAACAAGGGGATCTTACTATACCAAAGGAAGTATGCCTTGCAACTGATTTCTGATCTGCGGTTAGGAGCTACTAAACCTGTGGCCACTCTAATAGATATGAATCAAAAGTTCACTTCAGCAGAATTTGATGCACATGTTGGGGTATCCGGAGATGAGTTGATGAAGGATGCTGCAACCTATCAGAGATTGATTGGAAGATTAATATATCTGGCAATCACATGGCCAGATATAATATTTGTTGTCCAAACACTTAGCCAATTTATGCAGTCACCTAAACAGTCTCAATGGGAAGCAGCATTAAGAGTTGTGAAATATATCAAATTTAACCAGGAATGGGCATTCTACTAAGTCGCAAAGGTGGAAACAGTCTGACTTGCTTCTGTGATGCAGACGGGGCTGCATGTCCTAATACCAGAAGGTTAGTAACTGGTTTCTTTGTGAAGTTTGGGGAATCATTGGTGTCATGGAAATCTAAGAAGCAGCAGATACTGTCTAGAAGCTCAGCAGAAGCAGAATATAGAAGCCTTGCGACAGCTACTGCAGAAATAGTTTGGCTACTTGGGTTGTTTACAGAGGTTGGCATTTCAATTGAACAACCTGTGAATGTGTTTTGTGATAGCAAAGCAGTATACAGATTGCAGTCAATCCTATATTTCACGAAAGGACTACGCATATAGAGATTGATTGTCACTTTGTGAGAGACAAAATCAAAGATGGCAAGATTAAGACTCGTCATATAGGGACAAAGGAGCAGCAGGCAGATCTATTGACCAAAGGACTCGGGAGAGTACAACATGAATATTTATTGAGCAAGCTTGGAGTGCTTAACATTCTACACCCTCCAGCTTAAGGTGGAGTGTGAGAGACTGCGAAGGAGTGTGACAGCTGGACAAGTTAGTGGGGCAGTAAGCCAGTTGTCACCAGTTAGTTAGAGTAGTTAAAGTAGTTGGAATTAGTTAATTGGGGATTAAGCTAGTGGGGTGATTGTGTATATATATGTGATGTATATCAGACTTTGTAATCACTTTTCTTTCAATATACTAGAAAGTTCTTCACTCATCATTCTCTCTTATGTTCCTCTTCTCTTCTCAAGCTCGATTCACTCGTTTGAGTCTCCATTAATGGAGGATGAGCGGTAATTGAGATCAGCTCCAGTCACAGATATCATCATTTCAACATGGAAAAATCTTGATTTTTTATCCTTAATGGTAACTAACCAATATAAAAGATTATATTAAACCATGTTGATCATGTAAAAAATTACTGGTGGTATATACAACTTTAATCTTTTTCAAGACAATAATGGTAAAAAAAAATGATTGTGTTTCCATTTCCAATTCTCTCAACAATGAGCCAGTAGAAAGGCTTTGCACATAAATGTACAACTCTTGCATGGCAAGAGGAAAAAATATTACTACTGTAGAAAAATAAAAGAAGGAACACACTAATTATCTCTAAATATCTAGTCTGCTGACTGGTGCATCACATATCTTCATATCATAAAGTAGTGTTCAATCGGGAAGTGAGATGAAAAAATGCATCCTCATTGCAAGGTAATGTGAGACCGCCCATAGGATGTTGAAACCCAAACTCTTCTTCTACTTTCCTAAGCAATTCTTGAAACGAAGCGTGATTTAAGTATGCAATGGGAACGACGTATCACTTCTTCTCTGTTTCTCCTACGTAAACTGCAAAATGTCCTTTTGGAACATTTGAAATACTATTGTGATTCCTAGTAAGAACAGAGTGCAATTTTTGGAATTGCTTGACATTGGAAATCATAGATGGCAAACGAATAATTCCCATAACTTCTTGATATATATTGAACCGAACTATTGTTGTGATTGAAGTGGAACTTGTTGAGGTGAACGAACTAATGGTATTTGATTTGAAAACTTGTTCTTGTTCTGAAGTTTGCACTGGGGTTGCTGACTGTTGGGTTTGTTATTATTTATTAATAACAAAAGAGGTGTGAATGGAAAATGGTGGGAAAAGAAATGGAGGAAAGTGAAATTTTGAATGAGTTCATTTTACTAATGCACTTTGTCTCTGTTCCAAAATGGCTGTTCTGAAAATGGAAAATTGGCTGTTCTGAAACAGTATCAAACCTGTTCTAACAGCTATGACTGTTCTGAAAGGTTGCAAACCTTTTCAAAAACTGTACCAAATTGGCTATAAATATTCCTTCAAATCCCAGAATATTTACTTACGAACTTTTCTGATAATCTTCTTCTTCTTATGCACAAAAATTCCAGTGTGTTTTACAGCCTTCGAGTGGTTCGCTGTTCATCGGCGTTTTTGGTACCAACACTCCGGTGAGTTAAATCGTTCTATCCTGGGAGGATATATTCCAGAACCTCGGGTACTTGAGGGGAATAATTTCCTTAAGGACACACTGTGTATTCAGTGGGCTCGATTTGTTCCTATACCGTTTTCAAAATTTATTTTGAAGTTCAAATACTGTTTTCAGAATTTATTTCTACTAACTTTCCATTTCTGATTTCAAAAAGATTATTGTTTTATTTATTTACAGCAATACAGATTAATAACACTGAGTTCCAAAGCTTAAACAATAATCCCTTTGCCGCATGAATATAATTACTTGGAGTTGGAGGGTTTTTACTCTACCATCCACTTGAGTTTCTATTCCTGGATTTTGGCGATGACGGTGACCATAAGTCGGTGATACACCATCATTCGCCCATCCCCACCCACCCACCCACTTTGTATGTGTTTTTATTGTTTTTCAGCTGGTATTCGATAATCGTATTTAATTTAGGGCTCAATTAAATCCGAATTCCTCGATAAGTCTCATATTGAGAATGCGAAGCGCTTTTTAATAAGGTGACTTCATGTCTAGGGCTTGAACCTGAAATTTCTAGTTAAAGATGAAGGAATTCTTAAAAAAAAATTTGACATATTTATCCATATTATTATTGTTTGTGTCAAAATATGACCAAATATAAAACAACATCTCGGGCCCCTATAAACAGGTATATGCAAGATGCAATATGTTGTCCTCAAATTCTTTTCTATACAAATAGCAACTTCCATACTGCCTTCTTGTCGTTGTGGTTCTCCGCGCAAGTCCTCAGAAGTACAAGTAATTTATGAAGTCACTGCCTTCTATTCCAATGTTGTGAAGTTATATACTCCCTCCGTCACTTTTACTTGTCTACTAAAAATATATTTTTACTTTTACTTGTCCGTTATAGTAATTCAAAAGAAAGACAATCCTTTTATATATCCTGTTTTACCCTTATCAATAATTGCTCATTTTTAAAATTATTTTCCAAGATTTTTTGAAATGCTATCATTATTAAGGTTTATGTGATAAAATACATATTACGATTATTATTTTTCAAAGGGCGTGAAAAGTCCGAAGTAGACAAGTAAAAGTAAACGGAGGGAGTATTATCTAAAGATAACTTTTGGTGCAACTTCCTACGTCTAAAAATTAATCATATGCTTACAAGCTTTTCCTTCCGTGGAAATAACTGCTCACATGCATGTGACTCGTAATGCTAAGCCATTATCTATACCTTCGCGAAAATTAATTTGTGTCAGGCATATTCTCGGTGTTGAATCCTTTAATTGGGTTTCAAACTAGTGGCAATTTGCATTAAAGTATTGCTCCCCCATGTCAAAGTTCAATAGTTATTAAAGAATATATTTTAACTATTTACCTAGTAATATCTTTAACACATGCCTCTCACACGTCGGCTTGATCTTCTTATGGGTTAAGCACATAAAAATCCTTTTTTGTAATAGTGGTGTGAGACTTGAACCTATAATCTCTATCTGTTTTGATACTATATTAAAATATGTGGTCATTTCAAAAACTTAAATTATTAGAGAGATCATATTTTTTATTTATTTCGTAATATTTTCTACATAAGAACCACTACTATCTCATTGAGCTTCGGACTCATTTATGAAAGGAAAAACCTAACGAATCTCATAATTGTGACTTATAACTAAAGGAAATGAAAATGACGAAAAAAGAATTCCTTAGATGTGAACAAACACGAATTCCGTACTACTAAGTTTGAACGAACAACCAAATGATTTCATTAAGTAAAGACTAACAAATAAAATAAATTGCTTAAATTGACCAAAAACCATTACCTATCTGTATATTCTTTCATACAATAATAAATTCTCTGCGTATATATGATTGCAAACATCATGATTTTAAGAAAGAGAGGGATTTTATCTTAATTAACTACTAATACAGTAGTGCTTTCACATGCTCCATTACAATATATTGAAAGTACATGCACATACCAATATCACAGAATTTTTGATACAGATCCAGACAATAAGGAATCAGATGATTGGAACTATTTTCTATATAAATATAATCAGCGCGACTTTATATAGAATATGAGAATAATTATTGTTATCAAATAAAAACTATAAATAAATTATCTTCCTAATATTGTGTGCGGAACACGACTTTACATCTATGAACAAAATGTGAAGGAATCTAAAATTGTTGAGAATCGGCATCACTTACGCTAATAATAATTAATTTCTTACGGGATAGCTTTGCATAATCTAATTAACGTTAGAAGTTTCCGATCTACTAATCTATCAGTGTCCTGTTCAATTAGATTTCCTTATCATTAATTCTGCAAAATTTAAATTTTAAAAACTTGAAGTATAAGGTTCTAAATGAAAAAAGAAATTTCTTGCCAAGTACTCCTATACAGAAGTGCTTTGACATCTATTCCAAATCCGTGACCCAGATCCAGCTAATAAAAAAAAATGATTGAATTCCATCTAAACATAATTAATCAGCGCGACTTACTATTCTCAGAATAAATTAAAAGAATTTCTATGTGGACAAACTCGACTTGTCACTTCCATAAAATAGCGAAAATAACTGACATATTTCATAAATTATAATTGCCAGTATGTTATAGGTAGTTAACGACATTGTAAAGTATTTAGGAATTATCAAATTAGTATATCCTTCTGTACCGCCTTTTAAACCGCATATGTTACTATTAGGTGTCACGACCCGGATTTCCTGCCGTCGGGATCGTGATGGCGCCTAACTCTTAGAATGCTAGGCAAGCCAACAGATACAATTCTATTACGCTAATCACTAACCAAAATAGTAATTGATAATAATTTAAACTAAACAATTAAGAAATGCGGAAATTTTATAACAATTTAAAACACTAACACAGGACTACCCAAAAGATCTGGTGTCACAATCCACAAACGTCTAAGAATTTCTACAAATACTGGTTTAAAGGAAGTACATCTGTTTTCGGAATGAAAAAATAAATAGGAATAAAGCTAGATAGATGGAAGGGGACTCCAGGGTCTGCGAAAGCCAGCAGATCTACCTTGGGTCTCCTGATGGACTGAAGGCAGCAACCCGCCAACTCTAATCACGAGGCCCGACACCGAAATCTGCATAGAAAGTGCAGAGTCCAGCATCAGTACAACCGACCCCATGCACTGGTAAGTGCCGAGCCTAACCTCGACAAAGTAGTGCCGAGGCTAGGACACGTCCAATAACATGAACCTGTGCAGATAAATCATATACGAAGAAATAACAATACCGGAAATTTAACAGATAATAACGGGAAGGGGGAACATGCTGAGGGAAATACCGAATTCTGAAAATAATACAGTACCGAAACTCAGTAATTGTCATGCTTGAACCAACGGAAATAATAACATAACAAACATGTGCACGGCATCACCCTTCATGCTTTTACACTCTTCCTCACCATAAGAAACAACAGAAACGGCACGGCATCACCCTTCGTGCATTAACTCTCTCATAACATGGCATGGCATCACCCTTCGTGCATTATCAATATCAGAATACGGCACAACACATCACCCTTCATGCTTTATCACTCACTCACAAAATATTGCACGGCATTACCCTTCGTGCTTTACACTCTTCCTCACCCAAACAACAGAAATAACAACAACCCGGCAAGGGAATCATAAATAAACAACCTCGTTTCTTCATTTAACTTCACAATATAAATCTCAACTTGAGTCAATACTCAACCAATATCCAAAACAGGGAAAAACATAATAAAACTTGCTTAACATGAAGATTTAACCAGTTAAATCATAAATTGTACGTATAAAGGAATACAACAGTCACAAGTATAAGACTCACTCGCATGCTATGACCCGACAATAATGTATAGATACTCATCACCTCACCTATACGTCGTACTCAATAATTAAACACGTAGCAAATAAAGCAACAACACCTAATCCCTCAAGCTAAGGTTAGCCACAACACTTACCTCGATTCCACGGCCAAACTCAAGCCTCAAATACCGCTTCTCCCTTATTTTCCATTTCCAATCCGCTCGTATCTAATCATAATTAACTTAATAACATCAACTAACGCCAAAGAAACCAATTCCAATGCATAATTATAAATTTTCCAATATTTTCCCCAAAAAGTTAAAAATCGACCCCGGGCCCGCTAGGTCAAAACTCAAAATTCGGACCAAAAACCCGATTACCCATTCACCCCTGATCCCGGATATACAACTGGTTTTGGAATCCGACCTCAATTTGAGTTCTAAATCCCCAAATTTCGAAATTCCTGAGTTCTACCCAATTCCACCATGAAAGACTCTATATTCTAGGATGAAATCTTGTAAAAAGATGAAATAGATTGAAAGAAATAAATTAAGAATCATTTACCTATGATTTGGGGATGAACTTGCCCTAGGAAAATCGCCTCTTGAAGTTTAGGTTTTGAAAAATGTGAAGAATAGGAAAAAATCCCGTCTAACTTATGTTTTGAACAGCTGCAGATGTCGCATTTGCGACCAAAGCTTCGCAATTGCGAAGCTTGCAAATGCAAAGAACCATCGCAAATGCGAACTTCCCCACACTTCTGCTGCCTTCGCAATTGCGAACAGGTACCTCCGCAAAAGCGATAAAACGATCGCATTTGCGATCACTGCCCTACCCAAATTTACTTCGCAAATGCGAAGAAGTCTTCGCAATTGCGAAGACTGCCTGGCCCAGCTTATGATCGCAATTGCGATAAAAGCCTCGCAAAAGCGAAACCTATTGGGTCGCAATTGCGATGCCTGATTTCACGATTGAGAGATCAGAGGCCTGCACAGGTTCAGTCATACCAGCAATTTTCCTAAGTTTCAGAACACTCCGTAGCCTATCCAAAACTCACCCGAGCCCTCGGGGATCCAAACCAATCATGCACACAAGTCTTAAAATATCATACGAACTTGCTCATGTGTTGGCCCAAGTAAAGGTTAGTTTTGAAGACTGACAAAGGAACTCAAGCATGAACCAGGTCCATCCCTTGTGTGCACAAAAACTGGCAGATTCGAGCATGTGGGATGCACGTGAAGGAGATAAGTTAACTTGGTGTATTTAATATCTCCTGATCGAAAAGGTTGCATAATTGATAAGGAGAGGGACTCCTTAATCAAAAAGAACACTATCCAAAATAAGGAAGGAGTTAGAAGTTGAAATCAACTAGAACTCTTCCACCAAGGAAGAGTTGCATCAGAACTCTAGTTATTTATTCATCTACTAACTCTATAAATTGCAGGATGTTCTCACATTACAAGTGTTGCACAAAAACGTAGAAGTTAAACGTGAATTGAGAGCAAAATAGCAAGGCTTTTTGCAAGCAGTTCGTGTGTGATTCAAGTGTGCAAACCTGAAGCTACATGAACCAGATTGAAGAACCGGCTCCATAAAGAGTTTTATGTGTCTTTCTTTATTTCTAGTTCAATTGTTGTAGGTGTTTTATATTGTACCTTTCAGCTTTATCTAGAGGCAATTGTAATAGGTACTCAGAGTATTCAAGTTAGAGTTAACTTGAAGTTGTCGCAACTGTTAGAGGCTGTGTGCTACAACGGGATTAGAGTTAATCCTAGGTTTACAAAAGAGTTTTTGTAAATGCAGTTTTTGGCTCAGTGATTTTAGTGGAGAGTTTTGGAAAATCCTACTGGAAAGTAGGTCGTGGTTTTTTCACCTTTTGAGCCAGGTGTTTTCCACGTAAAATACTTGTGTTCTTTACTTTCTGCATTTATTATTCCACAACAGCAGTATAAGGAACACATAGAAGAACCAGGTCCTTCCGTAATCAGTTTAAGCAAAAAATTGGTCACTACACAAATCACCCCCCCCCCCCCTCTTGTGTGGTATTGAAGTATAAAACATCAATTAGTATTAGAGCGGGTTATCCTTGAAGAGGATAACACCTTAGGAACAGATCAAGATGAGTGCACCACCTGGAAACTGGGAAGGACAATCCACTGCTAGGCCTTCACTCTTTAATGGCCAGTACTACTCCTGGTGGAAAAACAGGATGAGAGATCACATCATCGGATAGGACTATGAACTCTGAGACATTGTTACTGATGGTCCCCTGGCTACCATGAAGAAGTATGCTGAAGGAGTGGATGTGCCAAAGACTAGAGCTGACTGCACTGGTGAGGACTTGAAGAAGTGGGAAAAAATACTAAGTCCAAGAAATGGCTTGTGTGTGGACTTGGTCCAGACGAGTACAGTAGAATTCAAAGGTGTACCACTGCTAAGGAAATCTGGGACACTTTGCAAGTGGCTCATGAAGGAACACCTCAAGTGAAGAGGTCCAGAGGAACACTGCTGTATTCTCAATATGAGAATTTCACCATGAAGGAAGGGGAAGCCATCCAAGAGATGTATATAAGGTTCACCACACTGACAAATGAACTTAACTCTCTTGGAAGGGTTATTCTTGAAGAAGACAAAGTTGAGAAGATTTTGACAAGGGTTCTGCCAGTCTCTTGGAAAAGCAAAATCATTGCTATTCAGGAATCAAAGAACATTGCCACTCTTAAGTTGGATGAGCTAATTGGAAATCTCACTGCCTATGAACTTAGAAGTCAAACCATGAAGATGGATGCACCCAAGAAGGAAAGGAGCCTGGCATTCAGAATCACTGAAGGTGCTGATCTAGAGGAGGATGAAATGACCATGATCATAAAGGACTTCAAGAAGTACCTAATGAGAGGAAAAGGTCCTTCAAGAAGTGGAAGCTACAGCAAACCAAGGGTTCCTGAAAAACAAACCAATGAGGGGTGTTACAAGTGTGGGAAGACTGATCACCACATCAAAAAACTGCCCTCAACGGGAAATTGAATGGAAAAAGGAAAGAGCTGAACGAAGGAACAGGAAGAAGGAACAGGTTCAACCCAAGAAGAATGAAGGATCAACAAAGGCTATGGTTTCTGCCTGGGGAGAAAGCTCAGATGAGGACTTAGAGGGTGAAGATGGAGATGAACAAGAACTTATGGCAATTGGAGAAACCGATGAGGAATCTGAGGTAAGTATAATTCATCTCAAAGACAAGATTAAATTTTTGTCTAAATAAAGGCTATCTGAGTTACTCCTGGATTTCATTGATGAATCTGAGTATCTAAACAATGAAAAGGAATAGCTGTCCAAGGAGTGTGTGATTTTGAAAGCTAAGTGCAAAAATTTGGAACTTAGGGCTAGTGAAAGTGAAAGTAAAAATACTGAGTTAAAGAACCAGGTTCATGAACTTGACACCACTGTCCTAGAGCTTATATCTGAAAATCTAAAACTGAAATTAGGAAAAGGTAAAAAGAAAGTTGATCACACACAACTCACTTTAGAAGAAAATCTAGGAAAAATGAAAGATGAGCTGTACAAAAGAGATGAGCAGATAAGAGTCCTAAAGGAGGATCTAAGCAAAGTTAAGCACGAGCTAGACAGAACTTGTAAATGGAATAGGTCCTCTGATGCACTTTCATGGCTACAAGAACACCATAGTAGCAATAAGAGGGGATTTGGCTACGGGACCCCTGCACCTAAGTGGGACCCCAAAAGCAAGTACATCACACTTCCTGAGAACAAAATCTGCACACACTGTGGTAAGACTGGTCACTACAAAAGTGAATGTAATGCAAAAGAAAAGGCTAGTCAAAAGAATAAAATATTTATTCAAGGGAAAAGTATGCTGCCAGGATGGGCCAAAAAGGATTTGATTCACCCTTTTGCCTATAGAAAGGGACCCAAACTAGTTTTGGTTCCTAAGACTAACCCCTGATTTTCTTTTGCTGGTCCAAGTGAAGGGGAGCAGCCAAATATGCTACATGGATAGTGGTTGTTCAAAGCATATGACAGGAAGCAAGAACTAGTTCCTTTCACTTGAGGACCTCAAATGAGGTAATGTCTCCTTTGGAAATGGGAAGAAAGGTGAGATCATTGGGGTTGGAAAGGTAGGTAAGACTGATTCTCACTCTATTGAGAATGTCTACTTGATAGATGGCCTAAAGTACAATCTAATCAGTGTATCACAATTATTTGATAGAGGTAACTTGGTAGCATTCACCTCTACCAAATATTTTGTGATTAATCTTACCACTGACAAGATTGTTTTGCAGGAAAAAAGAGTAAACAATACATACATTGTAGATTTGTCCACACTTTCAGAATATGAACTCACTTGCTTGGACATGCAAGTCTAAGTCAACTCAACAAATTAGTCTCCAAGGATCCGGTGATAGGGCTGCCTAACATCAAGTTCAAGGAAGACAAAGTTTGCGAGGTTTGTGCAAGGGGGAAGCAGGTAAGATCCTCTTTTAAATGCAAAAAAGTGGTAAGCACCACCAGAACGATGGAACTAGTCCATATGGATCTCTGTGGTCCAATGAGAACTAGTAACGCAGTAGGTGGTAAAAAGATATTGATGGTGTTGTTGATGATTTACTCTAGTTTACTTGGACATTATTTTTAACATCTAAAGATGAAGCATTTGACATGTTTACTTCTTTTGTTAGAAAAAACTCAAAAACAACTAGGTAATCATCTTGCATCAATTAGATCTGATCATGGAACTGAATTTGAAAATGCTAAGTTTGCTGAATTTTTGCATGCTACATCATAAATAGTTGCATGACTAGACCTCTTGTTAAGAAGATTCCCTATGAGTCACTTAAAGGGAGAATGCTAAATATATCCCATCTTAGGGCATTTAGATGCAAGTGCTTTGTGCATAATAATGGCAAAGACTCCCTAGGTGAGTATGATCCCAGAAGTGATGAGGGAGTATTCTTGGGATATTCTTCACATAGTAAAGCTTATAAGATATACAGTAAAAGAACTATGTGTGTTAAAAAAATGTATATGTTATTTTTTTAAAATCTAACATTCTTTCTGAGAGGCAGGAACAAGATAATGAAGAGATTGGGCTGATAAGAAATTCAAATGGTGAAACCACGGTCCAGCCTGAAGATGCATGACAGGAAGGAACAGGTGATGGAACAGGTCCTTCCACCCAGGGCAACATGACAGGGGGACCTGTCCATGAACCTATTCCTCAGTAACAAAACCAGGAAGGAACATCCAAAGAAATTGACACTCCTATTGCAACATCCACGAAATTGGATATAGATGAACCTGGTTCATCTCTTGATCAGAAGTTGTATAGGGGAATGATTGTTTCTCTTCAGTATAGGTCTTTGTGCTCGATTTCAGGCAAATCCAAAGAAATTCCATTTGACTGCTGTCAAGAGAATATTGAGATACTTGAAAGGCACCACTGACCTTTGCCTTTGGTATCCAAAAGGTAGTAATTTTAACCTAGTGGGATATGCTGATGCTGATTATGCAGGTTTTCTTGTGGATAGGAAGAGCACCTCAGGTATGGCACACTTCCTTGGTTCATGTCCGGTGTCATGGGCTACCAAAAAGCAAAATTCAGTGGCCTTATCTACTGCTGAAGCGGAGTTGTTGTTGCTGCTTCATGTTGTGCTCAATTGTTGTGGATCAAACAGCAATTATTGAACTTTGGAATTGATGTTGGTTGCATCCCTATTTTTTGTGATAACACTAGTGTCACGATCCCAGTTCACCCTCCGTGAACATGTCGTGATGGCACCTAGTTCCTATAACTAGGTAAGCCTAACAATGCGAAAAAACAACATAACTTGCGGAATAATTAACTAAAACCGAACAACTAAAAGAAATTTGTATATAACTGCCGCTCGGCATATACAACTCAAAATAAATGCAGAAGTCCTACTATAACACCCGAAAACTCGAAAACTCACGGGAAACACAAGCTAATAGAAATGTAATACACTGCTCTAAACTCCAGAATTTGTCTAAACAAAAGTACGAAAGAAGTCTAAACGCTACAAGATAGAGTAAGAAGGAGACTCTTCGGTCTACGAACGCTGCAAATGTACCTCAAACTCTCCGTAGCTCTCCCTGCCTCAAGGATAGTGCGCCTGAGTGGAGGTACCTGGATCTGCACATGAGAAACATGCGCAGAAAGAGCATGAGCACACCACAGCGGTACTCAGTAAGTGCCAAGCCTAACCTCGGTTGGGTAGTGACGAGGAAGGTCAGGGCCCTACAGAGGTTAAACAATATAATATGAATTAACAGTATGAAAACAGGCAGTAATAATGAGTACAGCAATGGAATAAGACAGGCTAAACAAAGCAATAACAATTATACAAGGAACGGAGTAAACACGAAATATGTACAGCTCAATACCAATGGTAACAATGGGGATCTCCCGGGATACCGTCCTGTAGTCCTTTTCTCAACTCTCCAGTGGATCTCCCGGGATACCGTCCTGTAGTCCATCATATGTATATATCCGAAGGATCTCCCGGGATACCGTCCCGTAGTCAAAGTATCAATGTGCAAGGGAATCTATCGGGAATCTAACCCGCAGTCCCAAATTAAATATGCAAGGGGATCTATCGGGAATCGAACCAGCAATCCCAAAGTAAATAGGCAAGGGGATCTATCGGGAATCTAACCCGTAGTCCCAAAGTAAACAAACAAGGGGGAGCTACCAGAATCCAACATCCGTAGTCCCAATGTAAAATGCGCAACCATAAGCAGAAGATATTCAGAAATGAAGTACAAAAAATACAAACAACGGGTAATACTAGCCTAACATGCTCCACGTAGTACAGTTAAGGCAACTTAAGCAAATAGGCAATTTAAATCAACCAACACACTTTTCTAATCTAACACAGGTTATAATTGCAAGTAGGATAAGGCAATTCGAAAGAAACTCCGTCTCAATATCTTAAGTAAAAATCGGGTTTCTTAACAATTAGCTCAAGTACGCGCTCATCACCTCACGTACAAGGCATTCAATTACCAAATATCATATCCTAAGGGGAAAAGGTCCCCCACACAAGGTTAGGCAAGCCACTTACCTCAAACCGGCTCCAAATTAAACTTGAAACCACACTTTTGCCACGAGTATCCGACTCCAAATGGCCCAAATATATTCATTTCAATTACATCTCGTAAATAACATCTCAAGCAACTAATTCTACTATTTAGTTTACAGCTAAGATGCAGATTTAGGTAAAATGACCAAAACGCCACTCAAGCCAACGTGGTCAAAACCCGAGGTTCGACCCAAAATCCGGTTACCCATTCCCCCACGAACCCAAATATATGATTTGTTTTGAAATCGGACCTCAAATTGAGTTCCAAATCCCCAATTTTAGAAAAACCTAGGTTCTACCCAAAACCCCCAATTTCACCCATGAAAAATCATTGATTTCAAGTGGAAACCATGTTAAATGATGTAAATGATTGAAAGAACTAAGTAAAAATCGACTTACAAGTGATTTGGAAGAAGTTTTGTCCTTGAAAAATCGCCTATGGGGTTTGGGTCTTGAAAGAATGGTGAAAAATTCGACTAAGTATAAAATTTGCTGAGCCTCAGATGTGGGAATTGCGAACTGGGGTTCGCAATTGCGAACCCCGACCAAATGTGGGAATCGCGAACAATTGTTCGCATTTGCGAACCATAAGCATAACTGGGGACTTTGCATTTGCGAACAGAAGGGTCGCATTTGCGAAAGTCCAGCTCTCGCATTTGCGATGCAGTGATCGCATTTGTGATCCCTGAACAAAGTGAGTACCTTCGCATTTGCGAATATTTCTTCGCATTTGCGAGCTCGCATTTGCGAGCCAGCGACAGCGAAGCCTGCAGGTCAGAACATACCAGCAATTTTCCAAGATAAAAAATGCACTCCGTGGCCTATCCAAAACTCACCCGAGCCCTCGGGGCTCCAAACCAAATATGCACACAACCTCAAAAACATCCTACGGACTTATCCGTGCGATCAAATCGCCAAAATAACATCATATACATCGAATCAAGCCTAAAAACTCATGATTTCTTCCAAATTTTCATAAAAAATCAAATTTCCATTTTAAGTCCGAAACACGTCAAACGACGTCCGTTTTCAACCAAACATTACAGAAAGTGCTTAAATCATATATAAGACTTGTACCGGGCGCCGGAACCAAAATACGGGCCCGATACCATAGTCTTCCGATCACGTTTCATTTCCAATTTCCTTAGTTATTTCCAGAAAATAATTTCACACAAAAATTCATTTCTCGGACTTGGGACCTCGGAATTCAATTCCGGGCATACGCCCAAGTCCCATATTTTCCTACAGACCCTCCGGGACCGTCAAATCACGGGTCCGGGTCCGTTTACCCAAAATGTTGATCGAAGTCAAATTTATTCAATTTAATATCAAAATTTAGCATTTTTCTCACAGAATTTATATTTAAGCTTTCTGGCTACGCGCCCGGATTGCGCACGCTAATCGAGGCAACCCATAGATGAGGTTTTCAAGGCCTCGGAAGTACAGGATGGTAAGAAAACAAGTGATGACCCCTTTGGGTCGTCACATTAGCGTCTTGAGGTAAGCTTATCCCATCTATCCTTAGTTTAACACTTGTATCTTAGGTAGATTAAACACTAGAATTTAGGTAAATCAAGGGGTCAGAGCAAAACCTAGGATTTTAACAAAAACTTTGATTTAACTACGAAAGTTGTTATGAAACGGATTAGAAATTGTATATTAATGATCCTTAGGTTATAGAGAACAACTTCCTTCGAAAAATTTCGGAATCTGGGCACGTGGGCCCGGGGT
Organism: Nicotiana attenuata; assembly: GCF_001879085.1. Classification (NCBI taxonomy): domain Eukaryota; kingdom Viridiplantae; phylum Streptophyta; class Magnoliopsida; order Solanales; family Solanaceae; genus Nicotiana; species Nicotiana attenuata. The sequence goes on from NW_017670866.1 coordinate 422,074, forward strand.
CGGATTTTAGGAAACTTGTGTTAATGGTTGGGAAATTTCTTAAATAGTTAGAATTTGATTTTGTGAGCTTATATTGATTAGTTCCTACCTCATTTAACTAGTTTGGGATCGTTCGGCCCCGAATTGAGGTTTGGGCTCGTTCTTGGTATTGGAAGTGCACTTGGAGCAAGATGAGTCCCCTTTCTAACCTTGTAAGAGGGAATTGTCCCCAAAGGTGTAATAACTGAATAATTTGCTACTAAATGCGGGGGGCTACATACGCACTAGGTGACGAGAGTCCGTACGTAGCTACTATCATGTTAATTGTCCGGGTAGTCTAGGACCCGTATCATGCTATATTTGTGAATGTCTCTATATTTCCTCACCAATGTGATCACTTAGAATATGCTAGAAATTAGGGAAGGAATATAAGCGAATATATATACTTGTTGGACACTTGTATAAATTTATTTGGAAATAAATGCGCATTCATGTGATTCTTGATATTAATTGACATTTGTTGATCGGGCCGATCGCCTCGGTAGAAATAGATGCATCTATGGTTCGCGCCATTCGACCCTCTGGCAGTGCACAGTTTACTTTCTGTTGGATCGGGCCGTCGACCTCGGCATAATGTGCACATGAGACTTATGTATGTGTGAAATCTTATCCATGACTTGTTCTTCTAGATACTTGAAATGTGTACGGTTAACTGTAAATTGTTAAGGACATGACTTATTACCTCTTGCTGCATGCTGTTGATTATTTGTAACTATCCTTCCTAGCAGAACACTTTATTATATTATTTGACCCTAGTAAGTGTCAAGTCGAACTCTCGTCTCTACTTCTTCGAGATTAGACGGGATACTTACTGGGTACATATTGTTTATGTACTTATACTACAGATCTGTACTTAATTGTACACGATCTGAGGCAGGTACATCTGGCTATCAGTTTGGTGCGCGCCCCTGATTCATAGCTTGAGACTTCCATGGTGAGTTGCTCCCTTCCTGAGACGTTCAGCAGCTTGATGGAGTCTTTTCCTTACTTTTGCTGTCTATTCTATTTCAGACAGTAGGATAGTTTTATTATTTTGTATATTCTACTAGTTGACCATTACTTGTGACACCAGGTCTTAGCACACACGTTAGTAGACTATCATTTTGGGGATTGTATAACTATTTTGGCATATTATTGTTCATTTCTGATTTGACTTGAGCTTTATGAATTTCTATACTTACTTTGGGTAAAAATAAAATTGAGAACTAAATTACATTTTCCGCGTTGGCTTGCCCGATAATGGTGTTGGGCGCCATCACGATCTATTTTCGGAGATGGGTCGTGACAAGATTGGTTCATTTTCTCTCATTTTTCAGTTGGGTTGGGCGATTTTGGAGCCTTTGAAGAGAGACATTTCACCATCAATCATGAGGTAAGTTAATCCCACCTCTTGTAAGTGAAATGCATGGTTTTATTGCGGATTAAAGTATAGAAATTGGTAGAAAGTTGGGGTTTGAGGGGGAAACCTAGAAAATTAGTATTCTTGGATTTTGACCACGGTTTTGGATATGAAATTAAGAGTAAATTATATATTTGAGTTCGTGAGGTTATGGGTAAACGTTATCTTCAAAAATTTTCGGAATTCGGGCACGTGGGCCCGAGGGCGATTTTGTCAACTTTCGATCGGGGTTAGAAATTGTTATAAATTGGATTATTATGAGTAATTGAGCATATATTAATGGATTTGCATAATTATTGGCTAGTTTTGGAGCATTGTGCATCGATTTGAGTCTTCGGAAGGGTGTGGAATAGCGGTTATGGAGCTTCGGGGCGAGGTGAGTCTCCTTTCTAACCTTGTAAGAGGGAATTGTCCCCATAGGTGAGTTAATTGGTTATGTGCTCCTATTTGTGGGGGCTACATACGCACGAGGTGACGAGAGTCCGTGCGTAGCTACTATTATGCTTATGTCCGGGTAGTCTAGGACCCAAAAGCATGCTTACTTGTAATAAATGCAACCTTATTGATAGTTTAAATTGCTTAAATCATATCGAAGTGGCAAATGATTTTCTAAAAGAGTTAAACTTCATTTTCATGGCTTGTAAAAAGGGAAATTTACACCTCCTTGAATAATGGTCTCCTCGATGAATGTCTTCAATGACTGTTTGAGTATGTGTTTCTATGTGTACCTGCGTCGCATGTATGATTCGCGAGCAGGGTGATTGTTTATTTATATTTGACCTTGCCGCATGTATGATTCGCGAGCGGGGTAATCGATGCATCTACGGTTCGCGCCATTCGACCCTCTGGCAGTGCACAGTTGAAATATTATTGGATCGGGCCGTACGTCCTCGGCATGAATTGCGCATGATTGTATTGCTTGCCCTGAACTTTATTGAAGTTGATATTGCTTCTTCCCGGCTTGAGAATATATGTATAATTGATGAAAAAGGAAATTGGAAATTTTCATATAAAAGAAGGAATTGTTTACTTGCTTCACTCTATTAAATTACATTCATGTTCATATAAACCCTCGACTTGTTATATTACTGATGTATCATCATTGGAACACTAGTAAGTGTCGAAGTCGACCTCTCGTCTCTATTTCTTCGAGATTAGGCGTGATACTTACTGAGTACATGTTGTTTTCGTACTCATACTATACTTGCTGTGCATTTTGTTGCACAGGTTCAGGTGTGGCTAGCGGCTTAGTGGCATAGCGGCATGGTTGGTACGGAGACCTAGGTGAGCTGCATTTATCGAGACGGCCAGCAGAGTCTCCTTCAGAGTATTCTGCTGTATTTTTATTTCTATCCACCTTGTATTCCGGACAATTACTGTATTTTATTTTATTCCCTAGTAACTGCTCATGCACTTGTGACACCGGGTTCTGGGATGATTATGGGGTATTTTGTATTGATCTCTTGACTTTCATATTTAATTTGAAATGGGTATCTTTTACTAGTAAAATTGAAGGAAAATCAGAGTTTTCACAATTATTTAAATGAGAATTTAATTAAGTATTTATGGTTGGCTTGCCTGACAACGGTGTCCGGCGCCATCACGACCCATAGTGGATTTTGGGTCGTGACAGAACTTTTGTTATTATTTATAATTATTTAAATACTACTTCGCATCTAGAAAGAAAACTACTCCATATAACTATAAAGTTCTTTCACATTTAAAATCCTATAAGTATAGTTCTTTGAAACACTGTAGCTAGATTTGAATAAAACAAAATTCTTTTAAAATAAATGTAATATATAGGGTACACGTCTATGTTTATCTAAATAACAAAAAAGAGTTTATAAAACCAAATAAAAATTTACTTGCATATATAATAAAGTAAACATACATGCTGGAGAAAGAAACATCACAAAATCAGTCAATATTAAAATAAAAAAAAGTTGTTTCTTTTTTCTTCTTGAAGAATATTTGTTTGAAGAGTCAATTTCCATAAATGGACATCAAACAAATAAAAAAAATTTGGCTATACAATTGTTATCATTAATTTCAATTTAGCACGTTCAAGGAATTGAAGGGTATAAGCTGAAACCCCTTCATTTAGCTGTAGTCAAGCCAATATTGCAAGGGTATAATATTTTTTCGTTAAAGAATATTAGTTTTGAATTATTAGATTATGTGAAAGGTTTTTTTTTCAAACTCAACAAGAGATAAATTGGTTTCTAATTGATAGTTTTCATAGCAAATAGCGACTTAAAGTGTAACAAAGAGTATATATAAAGAAAAAATTGGTATGAGGTGAAAGTTTTTTTTAAAATGTAAACAAATTATTTCGAAAAAACTCTTTACTTTTTTTAATTCAAATATAATAAAAATATAAGATATTTTTGAACATTAGTAGAGAGTTTTAAAATTATTACAATAGAAGTTAATATCATGGATAAACTAAAAAAACCAAAATCTTATGGAATATTTACATAATATCCGGCCATATTTATTGCTTACTTTTTATAGCTAATATAAATAGATGATATACCGACAACACACAAATATACACATATTATATATGGATTATATATAAGTTACGCATCATTCAATTTTTTAAATTTAAGTGGTCGGGTGACCATATATATATATATATATATATTAATATATATATAATATTATATATATATATAATATATATTATATATATATTAAAGAAAGTTACCATATATAATTGGCATTATGGTTAAGCCAAGTGGCAAGCTAATAAATGTCAATAGTATATGGTAATTTATTATGTTATATATATATATATATATATATTATATTATTATATATATATATATATATAAGTCAAAAATTTGAATTTAAATTAAAAATAAAATTTATCTTTTTTTATCATGTTATCATACTTATTCGGTTTATGATCATATGCAATCATGTTAGGAAATTTTATTATTTTTATAATATTTAAATACTACTTCGCCTCTAGAAAAAAAAACTACTCCATATAACTATAAACTCTTTCACATTTAAAATTCTATAAGTATAGTTCTTTGAAACACTGTAGCTAGATTTGAATAAAACGAAATTCTTTTAAAATATGATGTAATATATAGGGGACACGTCATTGTTTATGTAAATAAACAAAAAGAGTTTACAAAACTCTAATAAAAGTTTGCTTACATATAATAAAGTAACATACATGCAGGAGAAAGAAACATCACAAAATCAGTCAATATTAAAAAAAAAAAGTTGT